>NC_081795.1:3301458-3438958 GCF_963082965.1 Carassius carassius
AGGGAACTTGATGCTGAAACTCTGAACACTGTGATTGGTTGGAGCACAACAATACCTTTGTGCCCTAATAAAGATACTGTACTAATACCAGGAGAGCAGCAGGTAAAAAGAGGAGACAAGAAAGAGGAGGACAAAGTAAGCAAAGAATAGAGGATCTAATAGTATACAGTACTTGAAGTCTTTATATAGAGTGACTTGCAAGTTTCTTTTTTTTCACCCAATGCTTATCAGAAAATGTACAACCCGAATTCCGGAAAAGTTGGGACGTTTTTTAAATTTTAATAAAATGAAAACTAAAAGACTTTCAAATCACATGAGCCAATATTTTATTCACAATAGAACATAGATAACATAGCAAATGTTTAAACTGAGAAAGTTTACAATTTTATGCACAAAATGAGCTCATTTCAATTTTGATTTCTGCTACAGGTCTCAAAATAGTTGGGACGGGGCATGTTTACCATGGTGTAGCATCTCCTTTTCTTTTCAAAACAGTTTGAAGACGTCTGGGCATTGAGGCTATGAGTTGCTGGAGTTTTGCTGTTGGAATTTGGTCCCATTCTTGCCTTATATAGATTTCCAGCTGCTGAAGAGTTCGTGGTCGTCTTTGACGTATTTTTCGTTTAATGATGCACCAAATTTTCTCTATAGGTGAAAGATCTGGACTGCAGGCAGGCCAGGTTAGCACCCGGACTCTTCTACGACGAAGCCATGCTGTTGTTATAGCTGCAGTATGTGGTTTTGCGTTGTCCTGCTGAAATAAACAAGGCCTTCCCTGAAATAGATGTTGTTTGGAGGGAAGCATATGTTGCTCTAAAACCTTTATATACCTTTCAGCATTCACAGAGCCTTCCAAAACATGCAAGCTGCCCATACCGTATGCACTTATGCACCCCCATACCATCAGAGATGCTGGCTTTTGAACTGAACGCTGATAACATGCTGGAAGGTCTCCCTCCTCTTTAGCCCGGAGGACACGGCGTCCGTGATTTCCAACAAGAATGTCAAATTTGGACTCGTCTGACCATAAAACACTATTCCACTTTGAAATAGTCCATTTTAAATGAGCCTTGGCCCACAGGACACGACGGCGCTTCTGGACCATGTTCACATATGGCTTCCTTTTTGCATGATAGAGCTTTAGTTGGCATCTGCTGATGGCACGGCGGATTGTGTTTACCGACAGTGGTTTCTGAAAGTATTCCTGGGCCCATTTAGTAATGTCATTGACACAATCATGCCGATGAGTGATGCAGTGTCGTCTGAGAGCCCGAAGACCACGGGCATCCAATAAAGGTCTCCGGCCTTGTCCCTTACGCACAGAGATTTCTCCAGTTTCTCTGAATCTTTTGATGATGTTATGCACTGTAGATGATGAGATTTGCAAAGCCTTTGCAATTTGACGTTGAGGAACATTCTTTTTAAAGTTTTCCACAATTTTTTTACGCAGTCTTTCACAGATTGGAGAGCCTCTGCCCATCTTTACTTCTGAGAGACTCTGCTTCTCTAAGACAAAGCTTTTATAGCTAATCATGTTACAGACCTGCTATCAATTAACTTACTTAATCCCTAGATGTTCTCCCAGCTGAATCTTTTCAAAACTGCTGGCTTTTTTAGCCATTTGTTGCCCCCGTGCCAACTTTTTTGAGACCTGTAGCAGGCATTAAATTTTAAATGAGCTAATTAAGTGGATAAAAGTGTAAGATTTCTCAGTTTAAACATTTGCTACGTTATCTATGTTCTATTGTGAATAAAATATTGGCTCATGTGATTTGAAATTCCTTTAGTTTTCATTTTATTAAAATTTAAAAAACGTCCCAACTTTTCCGGAATTCGGGTTGTACAAATGGAAATAGTATATATATAGCTAGCCTATATGTATATATATATATATTACAAGAAAATAATGACAATTAAGGGGGAAAAAAAAGAATATTTTTTAACTACCTATGGAGACACCCCTTTGTAAATAGCAAAATAATAATAATAAAATAATAATATATTATTATAGACAAAATATAATCAGTGATGTATCATTCAAGGACTTATGAGAACATGTTTTTACTGATTTGACTGTAAATTACAAAAAGTCTTATTAAAAATAGTTTAACAAAAGTATGTCTTGTTGAGTATAATATAGGCTAGATTCTCTATCATAATTCTTTTCAGTATTTTACTTATTAATATTTTTAATGTACAAGCACATTCACACAAAAAGCATCAAAAGCTGAATAAACTACTTCGGTTCATAAAAAAACTATGTGCTGCGTCGCTCAGTGCTTCCTGCAGTGATTGCACTCACATGCATAATAAGAAAGGAAGCACTTTCTATTTAGTTTAATTTCAGCCCACAGACAGATCAATAATGATGACATCATCAGTAAAAGGCTGTAGGCTGACACTTTTCCACCAATCGATCAGTCGGGCAGAGAGTGCCTGCATGCCAAATCGTCTGGGATATCTCTGCTGCCACAGCAACAGCTCCAACAGGAAGCAGGACAACCGGCAAACCATAAGACACCCGCACAGAATTCCCTCGCACTGTTCATCTGTGCAAAAAACCCTGGCATGTACCATTCACCATCAGTGTACTGTATCAAAGCAGCAGTTTCTAATGTCGACTTTCAGAACAACAACATTAATCACATTTTTTTTTACATTTACCTTTTTCGATAAACCCACTGCCAGAATCATTGTCCAGTTGTGAGAAGCAGTGTAAATCATGCTAGTATACCAGTATAAAAACTGCGAATGTGATATTAAACCAGCATGAAAACAAAACAAAATCATGAATATAAAGTAGTATCACACCAGTTTAAAATGTGCAGTATGACACTACATGTTATAGCTTTACATTAGCACAATAGTTGGATACAAAATTCTGCCTACAGGCATCTCTCTATAAATAGCTGAAAATGAGAGGGGGGCTTTCAATAATTCAATTATTCTACCACATTAAAAATGAGAGAGAGAGAGAGAGAGAGAGAGAGAGAAGGTCATGTGTACAGAAAATATGCTGCTCCATTTCTCAGTTCATACAAAGACACACAAAAAACACACAAAGATTGTGTGCTTGTTGCACCCAGGTGTAACTCATCATTCAATTGAAATCATAACAAACCAAACTTGTGTACATTGAAAATCTATGTTAAATATATGAAATAAAAGGTCAAGCCAAAATTAAATGTTAGACTTTTCAGAAAAGGTTCATCTATCATCTATATAAAGGATTGATTAATATTTGAAATAAGATTGTAAAAAAAAATCAGTTTTGTTCCTCATTTACATTGTAAGTAATTGGTGTTGGAGTTCGTAGCTTGTCTTTGACGTGGGTGTATAAAATTTACAGTTTAGCATATTACACTCTTAAACTGAGGCAAGCAGTACTCCTTTTCCCCTGTGTGTGGGTGTGTGTGTGTGTGTGTTTAAACAGTGATGTGGGAGTACAGCTGGGCCCTGGTGTTTGCTGGTCCAACAGTGACGCTCAAATAAGAGCCATATATTTCCCTCCCTCTCTCTCTCTCTCTCTCTCTCTCTCTCTCTCTCTCTCTCTCTCTCTCACTGCTTTTTTTTCAATTTACTTACTCTTTAACCTCTCAAAGTAATGTGTGTTTATTGCTGTAATAAACAGCATATCCCTGAATCATCCAAGGTAAATTATTCTTATTTGGTGATGATGTCACACATGGACCTGGAATGTAAAGTTTGACTAGGCTCAGATTTGCTACCATTAACCCAGTGGAAACAGAATAACGCCAGTGTGTGAGCGCATGCTGTGAACGTGTGAATGTCCTGGTGGATTTCAAAAGACCATCTTTCACTGTCATGTGTGATTCAACATTATAACTACTTGCTAAAAGTACATAATTATATCCTGCGCACTGACCAAGCTCAGCCAAATACTCCCCACAACAAGTCCTGTTAAATCACCACACACTCTCCCGCTACAGCCATTAAAAGTCAAACATCACCTATAACATTCAGTGAACCAAAACACACACGCAAAGGCAGAAGAAGAAGCAGGCTCTCAGTGGTTTAAAATAAGCATGTGTGTGTGTGTGTCCTGTGGTTGAAGTGGTGAATAATGCAACAAGCCCTTAAAAGTTTTATACAGAAAAAAGAAGTCTCAGAAACCAGATCTGGATTTACAGCCCTCTCTCTCCTTTCTCTCGCATTAATGCAAAGCCACTGACACGAGACAAAAACCGAAAAGAACCACTGAATTCATAAAAATGAATTATAGACAGAGAGACACAAAATCTATAAACACTGGGTTTTCTTAGAAAACAGGGTGGATAACAAGAATGAGGTGAACATAAACAACACTCGAGACACATAAAAGATGCAATGGGGTTTTGCTTGCCACGTATGTAAAACTTTCTTATTCTAAACAGCATTAGCACCATCACTGATTTTAATTGAAAATACCACTAGTAGGAATAATCATACTTGTATTAAGTTTTGGAAAAAACTTTCATGTGCATGTCAAAAATGTGCAAAGCAGTTTAAACAATTAAGAAAAATTAAGTGAAAAAGTGTAAATAGGCCATAAATATGAGAGAGATCAGTTCTCTAGACTTAATTCTACAAAGCAGGAGTCTGAGGAGGAACATTTTTCAGTCAAACTAAACAAAAAAAAAGAGCAGAGTTGGCACGTTAAAACCATTTCCACTTTAACCACTTTGGAAACTATTCTATGACTTCCTTTTTCTCATTTTTCTCTTCACAGCCAAAAAAAACTCAGTATGGACTACATTACCCATAAGCACCAGTGCTGGACTCCATCAATTTGCTCTCCATCAGAACCAGATGCTCTCCCTCCCTGTTTGACAAATTGCTGATCTTTCAGCTTAGGAATGTCTAGCTCTCCATAATTTGGTCTTCTACATTGCTATTTTTTTTTTCTTTTTAAATGTACTTTTCTCTCCTCTCTTCTCTTATCGCATTTTTCCTTGTACAGACATGGTCACATAATGTAGATATAGAACAGTTAACATGTTAAAATAAATTAGGAGTGAAATAAATGGAGCACATGTGAAAAAAATAGCCCAATGGGGTTAAAAAGACTTTTAACATATGCAATAAATAGAACAACAGTTTTGTTGAATAATAACATTTATATAATGGTTCAAAAGTCATAGATTTCATTACAAACCCAAACATTTCCTATAAAATACTTCCAGACCAAAATAATTAAACTATATAGCCAAATTAATTTCATAGTCTTAGCTGTTAATAATTTATTTATTATGAATCATTTATTTGTTTTATTATTATTATTATTATTATTATGAAAAAAATCCTAAAAGGAATAATTCACACAGAAATTTTTATTTACTCACCCTCATGCCATCCAAGATATGGATTCGTTTGTTTCTTCAATGGAACAGATTTTGAGAAATACTTGCTCACCAGTTGATCATCTGCAGTGAATGGGTGCCGTCAGAATGAGTCCAAACAGCTGATAAAAACATCACTATAATCCACAACTAATCTCCTCCAGTCCATCAGTTAATCATTATCTCTTTGATCTGTGCTTATTTCTTTACTGATTCAGACAAGACAACTTTTTCAATGGAGAAAGCAATATTGTGTGTGTGTTTTGTAGTCTGTTATGCTTTCTTGATGATTCACTCATTTTATTGAATGCTCAAACAGTGCCAGCGCTGTCTGGGCCCCAGCAAACACACACACATAAAGTCCCAATGAATTCTAAGAAGTGACTTGCTCGAAGGAACATGTGTCCTTTTCCATGTCTTCCTGATTTCAGTATATTCAGAGCACTTAGTTCAGTTCTATATAAGTAGGATTAGTATTTTAAGACCAGTAAACCTGACCAGCCCCAACAGAGGAATATTTCCCCAAACCCTCCTTTTTTATCTCACTTTCTCGATCTCTAACTTTCCTAGTCTAGTCGAGTCATCATCACAAAAAGTGTCAGTGGTCACTAAGGAGGCGGCGTTCCCATTTCAACTCTTTGGGGATTCATGTCTGGGTTCCACTATAGAAAAAACCTACTTTAGAGACAAGGCCCAATCGACTTGAACAATGCCAGAGACTTTTAATCATCATCCTGCTCCTCAAAGACAAGACCTGAAAGCAAATGTTGAAAAAAACAAACTAGCTTTTAATCTTTTCACAGACATGTTAGAATGGTTTCTAGGTAGTGAGCAAAAGCATCTGAATTTGTTGATTAGCGAACAGACTGGCACAATTGACGTCTGGTACAAATGTTGCTAGTAAAGTGAAGTCAGACACATTGACAAACAACTATAACAACTAAACAAATATAAAAGGCATCCTCTGTTCAGGTCTTCTTTGTGGATAGGAAAGCAAACACCAAAACTTCTAGAGAGAAAAGATAGAATTAACCTTCACTATGATACGGTTGGCATTCAATTTTATCCAAAGCTATTTACATTGCATTTAAGGTAGACATTTTTACATTTGATCAGTTCTTGTTTTGCTTGGGAATCAAACCCATGGCCATGGTATTTCTAGCACTGTGTTCCACCGTTTCAGCTCGAGGAAAGCTTGAGCTCAGTGTTGTGCTTACAACATTCAGTGTAATATTGTGGAAAAGTCTTTTTTTGAGGTGTTTGAAAACTTTGAGGTCAGCTTTCCTCAACCACATTTATTAAGTAAAGGGAATTGGCTCCTTCACTAAATAAATAAATAAATAAATAAATAAATAAATAATGAATGAATGTATCCACACAAAACAAATGGCTAGCAATATGTCTGAAAGAAAAAAGAAAGTATTTTCTTAGGGCTAACCAATGTAAATAATTAGGTTGCACTATATTTTAAGGACCCATTCTCACTGTTAATGTCTTATTCTGCATGTCCATATTTTAGATCCCTTAATCCATTATCTAAACTTAACAAACTTACAATCTAAGTAGCAAATTTAGCTTATAGTTTTGATTTAAATACACAGTTTTGTGATTATTACTTGTGAATAATATAAAGTTTTATCAGCTGTTTGAAAGAAAACCAATGTCGTTTAACAATTAATAGATATTTCTAAGCTCATAAAAAATATTCATAGCCACTTATTTTAGAGGAATACTGTACAAATAATAACATTTTAGTGGACAAACATTGGTTTTGCTCACAGTTTTGATGTGAATGCAATGCATCATACATCATTCGTTTAAAAAAAAATCTAAATATTTTAGTCATCCAGAGTTCAAATCAGATCTGAAAAGTTTTCACGGTCATGATCGGAACTTCATGCAACTCCATGGAATTCCATTGATCTCCATCAGGAATGAATGACTTCTGGACTGTCGTCTGTCAGAAATAGTGAAGAGTAAAGATATACTTAGGGTTAAGGGTTTTGCAAGCAGCTGTTGAAGCGAGGTCTGCTATTGTTATCTTGCTGAGGCAGACAATAAAATGTGCAAATATTACTATAGTTTTGCATTGATGGAGAGACCCTAGACCCATCTAGAGACCTGAATATCATACATAGATGCTCTTTTGACTTAAGCAACCATCCAGAGCACCTTAGCAGCCACTTAACAACACTTACATTGTGGCATTGTTTTACATGAGATAGCAGTCTCAGACAATGTTAAAAAATCTTGTTTACTTTGAAAGTTTCTATTGGTTTACATTCCATTTCTCATCTCTGACCTCTCTTTCCATTCTCTCTATCTGCTCACAGACCACCCGTCGTTTGGTTCTGCTACGTTTCCTTTCCTTGCTTCTTTTGCATTCTGTTATTCCCTTTCCCTTTGTCTCAGTCTTTCTCGCTCTCAGTCGGACAGTGTTCCTTCTGTGTTGTGACCTGCTTTAACAGTAACAGTAGAACTGAGCTAAAGCAATACCCCAGCCTCGGTGAGAGTATATGTGTGTGTTAGTGTGTGTGTGTGTGTGTTTAGACAATTCAGTGGACTAAATGTGTGTTCTCACTGGCTTGTAAGCAGTGTGCATATACTGGACACTAGGAAACAGGCAAATATTATTTAAATAACAGTCAAAGCATCCAGTCTTATTATTGCACCCAGCTGACCCTGTGTCTGACCACAGAAGAGTTCACAATGATTTATCTGTAATGGTTCAACTGTCACAAGGCGGCTATGCAATTAAATAAAGAACAAATTGACTTTTGGTGCAAAAAGGCATTTTCACCATAGAAATATGTCAGAAGATTAAAACAAATCTCAAAAATATCTCAAACTGTGCTCAGATGAGCAAAACTAAAGTCTGCAGTCAAAAGACAAAGATTCCTGTATAAAAAACTTTTCTCATTTAATTCTTCCAAAGGATTTGAGTTGGTATCTACATTCTCTTTATACATTCTGTCTGTTAACAAGTGTCTCATTCATGGCTGTTTTTATTTCTCCTGAAGAATTTTATTAGAAACATCTGTAAAAACATAAATGAAACAACCACAATCCCCATGGAGTCTTCTTTGTAAGAGCCACTGAGTAACAATTCTTCCTCTGGGTTTATATAACACTCACACTAGTCCTGCCATGTTTGAAGAGGAATGTGATGAGGAAATGAGTTTGATAAGCCTAATATCTAGGGGCAAACAGTGGACTAGTTTCACAACAGTAATCAGAAGGTTTAAGTGTCTGGTTCCCAAATTTCAAAAAGGACTGAATACAGGAAGTTGGAGTTTTTGTTCCTTCAGCCAAACAGTGCATTAGGAAAGAAGACAACAGGATATTCTGTTCAAAATAGTCTCAGATTTGTTCATTGTGGCAAAGTTAAGCCAAGTATAGCCCATTAAGTGTGAAGATCAGACTGCTGTGATTCATTTCCTGTTTTCAAATTAGTTTCCAAATCATAATGAGTAGTTTCTTATATATCTACCCGTGTGTATGTAGAATGTAATTGTATACCTATAATTCGCAGTAATCAGACACCAAGCAAAGAGACTTTCTCATTGAATACACACACAGTCTTTCATAGGTAACTGTGTGTCTATTGATTCACACATTTGTCTCTGCTAAAGTGTGCTTTAGAGCTTCTGTGAAACATTTGTTGTGTGAAGGCAATAAGTGACAGTGAAGAGAGAGTGTTTATTAACCAAAGCCTTCCAGCTCAGATTAAATGTTGGTGAGGTTTTGTTCGTGAACACAGTGCGCCATCTGCTGGTATTCACGAAAACACAATCAATTGGAAAAAAAAAGAGCTCAACGAATAAAGTGTGAATCGTACAGCAATGACTGATATCACTCAAGGTCTTACATCTAGTTTCAATTATTATTAAAAAAAAATATTATAATATCAACACATCACAGTATAAATTATTATTATTATTACTTCTCTCCAAACATTCCAAACATTTCTCACACTTCCTCATCATAATATTTGGTTTTTTCAAATTTTGAAATTGTTATTCTCTTGACTATGACTATGTGATCTTGACTATTTTTAATGATAACTTTCATTAGTCTATTATTACTGTAATACAATAAAAAACACCAGACAGATCTTTTGAGGATGAAAACCAGTATAAATTACAATTTTTTACAAAACACAATTTTATTTTAGTGCCAAATTAAGCACATATATATATATATATATATACCAAGTTTGGCTGTTCTGACTTCCAATAGCTGATGATCAAATATCCCAAAACCCATAAGCTGAAAAGCTCATAAATTACTACTGTTGACAAAAAACCTCCAGGTCGTGTAAGTTCTCTGGTGCCTTGCATGCTCTGCACGTCTGAATTCTCCTCACAGCGCTCAGAGATGCAGAGGCCCAGCTTGGCCTCAGGACTATTGAGAGACTGCACAACTTTCACAAAGGCTCTGAACCGTCACTGATGCTCGAGGAGGCAACACAAGGTATGTTAAACAGGGTCTTTTTATACAATTTCAGTTCATTTTATTAATAAATATCTTTCACTTACCCTTATGTCTTTTGTATGACTGTCACTTTCAAGGAAGACAACCGGTCAAACGATCTTCAAACTTATCAAGTGTTGTTCTACAGAAGAAAGTAAATCACAGAGGTTTGAGAGTGATTGAGAGTGATGAGAGTGATAAAATTATGACAGATCTTTAGAGTGAAGCATCCCTTTAATCATGAGTAAATGTTGGAGAAACAAGTCATTTATACATAAATATATCATTGGTATATTCACCTCACCAAATGATTGTAAATAAACAATGTTTGCTCTGTGGCAACATACAAAAGTTAGCTAGCTTTTGGCTGTTATCTGTTATCTAGTTCACAGGGAAGATTTCTTATCATTGCAATAAACTGAGGCCATCGGCTGTGTGATGAAACTATTCTGTATTCAAATGGCAACTCAGCGAAAATGATGAGCTCGTTTTGCCCCGCGGGAAGCTGTTCATAAACTGCCATAAAAATATTTTTATTTGTTGATATTTTAATGTTGATATACTTTTGTGTGGAGCTCTCATTTAGATAAGATGGCCCTGTTATGACACTACAGTTTCCCACAGGCAACTGTTTTTATTGGGATATTTTTTACAGTTAGCTTCATATCACTTCCAGAAATATCATTTATTGGCATTTTAGTGGCATTTTAAGTAAAGTGCAATGTTGATAGTGTGTGGTTACTTACCAGTGTAAGTAATGTACAAGTACAAATGTACAAGTGTGGTCTTGCACAAATCTTGAATTTCTCAATTCTTTCTTCTAGAAAGCACTGAGATTAAAGACAGACTTTGGAGCTTCTCATATTTTACTCCTGAGGAAAAAGAGCCCAGTAAAGTCACATTTTGAGTCATTTAGAGATTCAGAAAAGATCTAAACAATGTCTTACACTGTGCTCAGGTCTGTCTGCAATCAACAGTCAGAGATCCCAGTATGAACTCATACATTGCTTGTCAAACGTTTCTAACTAAACCAAATGATCTGAGCTGTGCAAGCAATGCAATTAGAAAAAATATCTGAGAGAAAGTTGATACTTAAATTAAAGTATCTTAAGAAGAAATGAGCAACAACACTGCAAAAAAATTAAAAATAAAAATAAAATAAAATATAAAAATCTTACACAGTATTTTTGCTTTGTTTTACAGTACAAATATTAAAAAAATCTTAAATCAAGGCATATTTAATCGATAAGCAAAATAGCTCAATATATTAAGTCTTGTTGAAAAAAAATAAATACAAATAAAAAATAAGCAAATTTAAGTTTCTATTTCTAAAACTAGAAATAAATTGGGTCAGAAAATATTATTTTTTTCCCTTTGGATTACGTTTATTTTTCTAACCTTATTGTTTTAAGCATAAACTCACTTGTTTTTAATACATTAAGCAGAAAAAAAAGATTTTATTTTATTTTATGTCGTTTTGCTTCTATAGTAATTTTGCCTTGATTTAACAATTCATAAATATTTTTTCCTGGAAAAGAAGAAGAAAAAACTAAATCAGAAATAGTTTTCTCTGCAGTGGACAATTAAATGTGACAAGGCCATCCAACTATCATCAGCAATGTGAAAAGTGTGACCCTTTCCTGCAAATGAGAGATATTATGTAAGCATTAACACAGGCTCTCATGCAGAAACTCTCACGCTGACCAACAAAAACAGGACAAAATCTGATTTCACTCCTTACCCGAATGAAAAGTTTAGGTTGGGAGAAATTCATCCGTTAAAGCAGCTTCATAAAGATGGGTTAGAAAGACAATTACTGTACTGTTCCTTTCATCACACACACACGCAAACAAACACACACACACACACACACACAGAAGTGACTCTAGGTGTTCTCCTCCTCTCTCAAGCACTCCTAATTGGCCACATACTGAGTAATGTGACCAATGAGTTTCAGGGCCGGCTCTCTTCATTGAGTGTGTGTTTGTTGGAGTTCATCAGTGCGTTTGACTCTTTGGTGTCTCCTACAGAAGGATCTGGATTGGTTTTACACTCCGGCCGGGGATCTACGGTTCCTCACGTTCTAGATCCTGCTTGAACATCTCTAAAGGTTTGACACTCTGTCGAAAAACACTGAGGAATCCCTATTTAACCCCGAAGAGAGAGAATTGGTGAGTAAAACTGGTGTGTGTGTGTGTGTTTTATGCTCTGTCAGAGAAATTATTAGTTAAGACTTATAGCTGGAAGAGAAAAATCTAAGAAATTTTACCTTGGGTGACCATGACTAATCACAGTCTCAGCAGACAAACTCTCTATTAAAAGCAAATTAGTACCCAGATCTTCACAGGGCAGTGTTTGTGTGTGTTTTTGTGAATAATTGTTTATTCATAAAGGATTTCGTGACATCTTTTTTTTTTCTTTGGGGGAAAAATTCACCCCAAAATAAAAAAAGTCATTAGTTACTGACCTTAATGTCATTCCAAAAATGAGTTATTTATTTATTTATTTATTTATTTATTTATTTATTTATTTATTTTTACCTTGAACACCAGAGGTGATAAAAAATACTAATAAAAATGAGGACCGGGTCTGTCAAACTTAAAAATAATAAAAATAGCACCTCAAAATCAGCCGTATAAAGATTGACATGTAGGCTTCCCCTCTGCCAAAGCTATGAAACGGAAACCAAATATATAACATTGTAATTTGACACCAAGCATCATTGCCCTTTAGCAACAAAAAACCTTTTAAATGATGCTCTATTTCTCACACAAAGCTATCATATGACTATGAATAGAGTGTATGAGTAATATAGACTACTTTTATAGTAATTTTTTTAATGCTTTTAGTCATTTTGGAGCAGATACAGAACCCTTTTTCACAAAAAAATGTGGCAAGGACTCTTAACATACTCTTAATATATATATATATATATATATATATATATATATATATATATATATATATATGTATATATATATGTATATATATATATGTATATATATTGCATTTCCGAGGTACATTTTAGGGTAACTGTCTTTAAAATATCCATATCTCTCTCTATTCTCTTCTCCCTCTTTCCTGACTCTCATCACACACACACACACACACACACACACACACTTGAAATAATCATTTACCCATGAGCACACCAGACTCATTTGCACTCTGACACATTGAACTGTGTGTAGTGGAGAATCACTCAGGTTTAATCAGACCAAATCTCTGGTTAAACTCGTAACTAAAATCACCGAAACAAGACACATTTTTTCCATTCTAATTCAGCTTGAAGTTCACACAAGTAAACCATGCACGACATGTGCTAAAGTTCAGATACAGTGCTTACAGTACCTGACAGCACTATCTCAACCTCTCTCTCTCTCTCTCTCTCTCTCTCTCACACACACACACACACACACACACACAAACAAAGGTCGGGGTTAATCTTATATCCAGGAATCAGCTACTCATTGTTTTGCTATTGTTTCTCATGTGTTGAAGAAAGCAATCACAAGGTGAGAAGTCATTGAGGTAGCTTAATAATTGCAAGATGTCAATCAAAGATATGACTGATGAAAGGGGAAAAAGAAATCAAAGAAAATAAAGAACAAACCCTGAAATGCAAAGAAAATGATGTTCTTAGCAAGATTTACTCAAAATACATTATTTGATTTTAAAATAATTAAACAATTTGTAACCTAGAAATCACAACAAACTGAGATATCATTTTGCTTTTCTCAACTAATTATGCCTTGATTTAGGAATGTTCTGAATGTTTTAAAAATAAGATAAAAATGTAAATTAAAAAAAATGCATGTGTAAAAACAAAACAAAAAAAGAATAACATTTCTTCATACAAACTTAGTTCCATCTGTAAATATGACCAGCGTCACGCCATCAACTGAAAGCCCATCTAATGAAACCTTGTATGGAGACAAGCAACAATATGGTTATGTGGCAATGACTCATGTTCTGTCTGCAAAGGGTTTGTGTAGATGAATGGCATTTATACATATAGAGGCATAGCATCAGATGTCCAGAATGCGCTACACTAAATTCACTAGAAGTGAATCCATGGAACCGGACACATAAAGAGACGTGTGTTTTTATCGCCCTGTGGCAGATCCGATCACATGAATTACATGCGCCGGAAACACACACACAGCTATGGTCTACTGTGATTTATCATGTGATGGATTCCTTCATGAAGTTTAGGTTAAGATAGAAAACGTTCATGGTCTTGTCTAATCGAATGTGTACTTCAAGGACCAGGGGTTATATTGGGCCAGAATGATCTAGGGTGGTGTTAACTCTCATTGAACAATTAAAAACAAATTATGATATAATTAAATAACATTCTCAATAAATGTGTCCTCATTTCTGATAGACATTAACTGACTGTATCAACTATACAGGCAGAAACAGTAATTAAATAAATACATACTTTATTAAAAGTTTTACAATTAGGCTTTGAACCCAGACCACATGCATTGCGAGTTTATATATATATATATATATATATATATATATATATATATATATATATATATATGATCTAGGTTTATAAATATTAGGATATTTGATGTATTCACTGAATGTACAAAATGGAAATTTAGAAATTCTGTCTGTTTCATTGTTATTATTTTTAATAAAACAATAAAACAATTTTTTGGTAATTCAAATCAAACTGAAATGAACAAACATTACGTAGAAACTTAAACTTGAAATCTTAAAAATGTAAGTGAAAATCATAAATAAATATTAAATAAACTAGAAAATGTAAATACAAGTCTACGTTTCAGTACTAAAATTACTACAGCTATCTATTCTATATATCAGAATTGAAATGGATACAGTTACCACAAAAATATGAAGAATCATAACTGTTTTAAACATAATAAGAATATTTTGAGCACCAAATCTACATATTAAAATGATTTCTGGAGGATCATGTGACACTGAAAGAAATTTAGAAATTTGCCATCACTAGAGTAAATTACATTTTAAAATACACTTAAATAGAAAATAGTTTTTTTTACGAAACAATATTGCTATATTTTGGCCTAAATATATGTATACTTGGTAAGCATAATTATCTTTTTTTAGCTATATATATATATATATATATATATATATATATATATATAATTTTTTTTTTTTTTTTTTTTTTTTTTATATATTTATGTAGTAATATGGCAAAATGCATTCTACATAGAAACTATCATGTCATATCTTGTCTAAGTTCACCAGAAAAACCTGTAAATCTCATTTTAACCTCAGATGGGGATCAAGGTCAGGGCACAATTTGTAAAGACTGAAAGCAAAGCTCACTCATCTTTAGGCAGTCATTTTCCCCATGAGGAAAACATTCCCTCTCCTCACCAGGAGAGAAGCCGGAGGGCAAGTTAACATTTGTTAAATGAAAATGTGACACTCTCCTCTTATTTACAGTTTAACCTGAAGTGTTGGCCTCCAAACATCCTCAGGCACTTTCATTTAGTGCACCAGCATAATATTTACAGACACATTTAACTTGTTATACAAGGGGCTGGTACATTATTCTTTCTCATGTTCTCTAGCACACAATCTAATATCATTAAGCAGCGTGACACATTGAAAAAAAAAACATTATGATACTAGACTTCTTTTTTCTTTTTATTATTATTTCAGTGCTTTGCTTTTTAGTGTCAGACTAACTACTTGCAGTCGTCTGGTAGAGAGAGAGCTCAAAAAAGAAAGAGTGAATTAAACACACATTCCGGCTGTCTTTTCCACACACACACCCCACTGAGAAACATCACTAATTAAGTCACATCAGTGCAGAAGTACACACTGTACACATCTTTCTCAGTAATAACACAGGTGACTAATGTTCATACTGCTGGTTAAATGTCAAAGCAATAGTTCACCAGAAAATCTGATGCCGTCATCGTAGTTCCAAACCCAAAGAGAGAAACTTTTTATATTTTGACGGCTTTCAATTGCCAAAAAAGGATAGAAATACACCATACAAGTAGTTATTGTGTTAATACATAACTTAGGCACAATATTTCAAGTCTCCTGAAGCAATACAATACCTTTTAGTGAGTGTAATATTATTTATGTATACTGTCAAAAGATTTAGTAATATTTTAAATTATCTTTTTCTATCAGTTTCCTTTTAATTTTGTTGTGTGCTTTGGTCATTTAGTTTATTTGTATTTCTTTATAGGTTGAATTTTTATTACTTCAACAATGTGTTTTTGTCATCACTTTTCAGTTTAATTTCAGGTTTAGTAATTTTGGTTAGTTAAGTAATTTCTGTTAGTTGCTTAGGCAACAGTTCTCATTTTCATTTAAGTTTTTGAGGTTTAAATTGTAAGATTATGATTTTAATCTATTATTTATATCATATTATTTCAGCTTTATTCCAATTACAGAAAATTACATCAAATCTGGCACCATTTTTATATTTTAAAAATTTTGCATTACATCACTTGTTCACCAGTGGATCCTCTGCAAAAGTGCAGAAACCCAGCATGTGTAACTGATATCAGGTGGTCTTTGCTTATTTTTCCAGGTGCCAACCCTTCGCCAACTTTCCATCATCATGCCCACCAGCGACCAAAAGGCCGTGTCCTGCGCCCTGATGGCCAAACCTCAGCGTCAGCGGCTGGTCAGTAAGGACGGACGGAGTCTGATGCAAGGCAATGCCCCGGGCTCCAGAGAGACGTGGTTTGGGGCCATGCGGGACATGTGGGGGACGTGGCTGGCGCTGCGCTGGCGATGGGTGGTGCTGGCGTTCTGCGGCTCCTTCCTTCTTCACTGGCTGCTGTTCGCTGTGTTGTGGTACCTGCTCGCCCGTGTAAACGGAGACCTGGATGTGCTCGACCATGACTCCCCACCACCCGGCCACGTGCTGTGTGTCAAACACGTGACGGGCTTCACCGCCGCCTTCTCTTTTGCCCTCGAGACACAGTTGACCATCGGGTATGGCACCATGTACCCCAACGCTGACTGTCCGACCGCCATAGCCCTGCTCGCCCTGCAGATGCTGCTGGGACTCATGCTGGAGGCCTTCATCACTGGTACACCACACGTCTTCTTCTTCACTGTAGAAATGTGCATGAAGTCTATATAAGAGATTTAACTCTCCTTGGAAATTAGGATTTTAAATTAGTTTTTTTTTATTTACAGGAACATTATATTAGCTTAATCGACAAGCACCTGCATAATAAGAAAAAAATCAATGCTGCATTAAAAAAACGTTTACAATAACTCTTATTATAATTTATTTGTACTATTTAAAATAATTACACAATAACAAATTAAACAAGTTATAATTTATTTTTATTAGTTTTATTGCTTTACAATTTTTTTCTATTTGCAGTTTTGTTCTTGAAGTTCCTTTCTATTCTATTTGTTCTACATTTAACATTCTGACAGAAATGAAAAAAAAAAAAAAATAAATCTCACAATGACCTATAGATGAGGACTTCAGATATATGTAGAGTCAGTCATGGGACTGAGTTCCCATGCTTTAAGGAGAGCACCAGTAAAAGACTCTTTTATGGGTATATTTTAAATAAAACCTATCACAAGTGCACTGCCTCTGAACTACAGTACAGGGTAAATGTAAACGCATCACAAATCTGACTTTGTAGAAGACAGTGCTGCTACTGAAGTCATCAGAGGAAATGCAAAAGGGCTTGTAGATGTCCTGCTATTGAACTAGAAAATATAAATGGATGTAACAGTATGCACTTGATCCTACTTTAGAGTTTTAGTTTAGTTTTAGAGCCACCCGTAAACACAAATACTGTAAGTGAACTGACAAATGCAGCCAGAAACAAGCAGCATGAACTTTCCAAGATAGCAATATTATTGAGGTTCACAGTAATACCCGGAGATACCATTCCTGTTCATTTTGATGACACTTTATCACTGTTGGCCCAGGGGTCACTTACACAATCTGCATGCTGCCATCTTGGCTCAAATGCAGTTTACATAGGACAATCAGCTGAGCTGCAGATGTCATGTGACTAATCACTCTGCTTGAGTAACTATCCTGTGCTTTGATACTAAAGACAACAGACAGAAGGAAAGTCCATTTACAAACATTTATTTTAATATAATGAAACATTTGCTTACATACATATCACACACACACATATATATATATATATATACATATTTACTGTCAGCATAGAAAAAAAAATGTAGTTACAGATTCTACCAGCAGGGGTTGACTGCTCATTTACACTATATGGGTACTTTGAGTGTTTTTGACCAGGATTGGGCAAAATTCAGAATGTAAGAATTATGATTGTGAACAAGAGGTTGAACTGTAAATAAAGGAAGGGGAATTCACTGAAACACAATTCAGATAATGGTAACAGATAAATGCAGTTTGAGAAAATTAAGGTTTTTTATATATTGTTTATTTTAAAAAATCTAATGACATTTCAAATCAATCTATGTCTGTAAAGAACTTTTAAAGACCTTTATTTCTTGAATTATTTATTATACATTGTTTTCATTTTAAATCCTTAAATTCAGTTTCATCTCTCATTTGTGGCAAAGTTTTTATTTATTTACCCTTTGTAACCTTACTTACCTTATTATTTTTATTGTATACACATGTTCTATTAATATTATTATCATCATCATCATTAATAGTTAAATTATTAGCAGTTTTATTAAGCTTCATTTAATTTCCTTTTTCATCATTTCATCCTATTTTTCCATCACTTCTTATGTGCATTTGTGCCAAAGTTTGTCCAGATGAAAAATAAAAAAGTATGAATCTTCTATCGTTATTAATATCAATATAAATACTTTATTTATTAAAGAATTTATTTTGCAGTTTTATTTACTTTGTTAAATATCATTTAATTCCATTTTTCCCCTGTCACTGCTCAGGTGCATTCGTGGCTAAGTTCTCCCGGCCTCAGAAGCACTGCGGCGGGATCCTGTTCAGTCCTCAGGCCGTAGTGTGTGAGGTCAGAGGTCAGCGTTGCTTGATGTTTCGTGTCTGTAACCTGCTTCCACGGCCGCTGGTGGATGTGTGTGTGAGCGCCGTTCTCTACGAAGAACATGACGATCATGAACTCCACCAAACTGCGATTGAATTCAGCGTCGATAACCTGGGGTCACGACCTTGCCCCCTTTTCCTGTCACCTCTGACTTTTTATCACCCTCTAACGCCGTCCAGCCCTCTAAACAATGCCCCTAACACCAAACACTTCGAGTTGGTGTTGTTCCTCACAGCTTCTCAGGAGAGCACAGGCTCTGGGTACCACAAGAGGACGTCTTACCTGCATGACGAGATCCAGTACGGCAGCTGCTTCACCAAGGTGACGTCTCAGCACGGAAAAGGCCAGAGCAAAGCCAAAAGCATACGCTATTTTGACATGCAGCCCTGTCCATTCACGCTCCCAAACACACACACCAGAGATGCACTGGAGAAAGAGCACGTGGTGGTCCAGATCAACGGGGAAGGCACTGAACGGGTGGAGTAGTAGTGCTTTGTTTTTTTGCAAAGGTGTATGATTTCATAAGAATTCTCCAATCATGAAACAGCCATTTCATCTCACAACACAACACAACCTCCAGATTATGACTTTTTAATCCCAAAAGACACCCTGTCCTGTTAGTAACCAATCAAAACGTTTGCTGCTACGGACACATTTGTGTTTTCCAGAGCAACACAGATGAGTGACGGCTGATTGAGATCTTGTTTTCATATGGCAATAAGAGGAAACTCCAATGTTTTATGATTGTAACTGACCACCTTCACCCTGACACCACAAAACCTAATTTGAGCCCTCATTTATTCAGCACCTGGACATAGTCACTGCAAAACCTGTCTGTATCTGAGTCAAGGGCTTATTTTTTTAAATATGAATTATTAAAGCACTGCACACACTGCTGGGTAGATTACTTACAAATTATTGTCCATTACTGATTACAAATTACATGATGGAAATGATAGTGTGCAACACAAACTATTGGATCACACATATTATGTAATGTATTCTGACTACTTTTGGATTACTTTTATTTTAAAATATATTCCATCCATGAAGTGTATAAAACTACATTATGCCAGAGATTCATGAATGAACTACAGGGGGTTTGTGAATTGATGAAAAGCTGGAAGACTTTCCAAATGCATGAAAGAAGTAGAGTTTTAAAAATGAAAACAAGAGAGAGAGAGAGAGAGAGAGAACAATCATGGCAATCAAATTATGAATAATTTACTGCCATTGTGTGAATAATATGTTATAATGTTATCTATAAAAAAGTAGCTGTAATCTGATTATGAGCATTTAAAATGTAACATTCTAATTACAAGTAATTACATTTTGTAATCTGATTACATAATCCAGATTACATGTAATCAGTTACCCAACACTGGTTACACAGACCAAGGTCAGCCTTGTCCATAAAGTATTTTTTATCAAAATGCATGAATGTTAGGGATAGTTCAACCAAAAATGAAAACTGTCATCATGCATCATCATCGTTTCATTTATTAATAGAGTGTTGCAGTGATGACCCGGAAGTTCACATCACCCTGGTTCCCTCAGAAAAAAACTCAATAGCATTTTTCCACAGTTGTCTCTATTATTGCATAAATTGAGTTTGGTGGCCAACAAAAGTTTATTATTTGCTTAACATGGGCTATAAATATTCACCATGGTTGCATAACTTAAATGTCATTAATCTTACAACTCTTTCAGTCTTTATTTATAACATTTTCCCCAAAAGTCTTGAGTTAGAATAGTTTGTAAGAGTGTGATTATAAACACAAAGAGGCTGTAAAAGCAGACTAGAAGTGAGAAGATGAGTTTATCTGTTCTGTGTGATAGTGTTTAATGTCCCGATCAGCCTCTGCTGTCCCTTTTAGACACTTGTTAGCGACCTCCTTTGAAAACAAGTACAAGAAAAATCACAAAGGAGTAGTAATGAAGGATTTTTATATTGTAGAGTAAAATATCTTGAGCTTGTGTTAACCAGATACCCAAAATTCATCTATTTAACCAAAACCCATGCAAATAACCCATTGACTTCAGAAACCAGACGTGCTCAAATGCTTGTTTCTGGGTTTTGGCCTAAAAATAAATATATATAAGCTCTGCAACACTTTTATTATTATTCAATGAAAAAAACAACTTTTGTACTATTTGTTTGAACTATACCTTTAAAGTGTTCATTAACACACCTATTAAGTGCCTAAACTTTTCTTTTTCACCAAAGTCATGAAATGGGCTTTTGTATGGAGAGAAAGAATATTGAACTGAATATTAACAGTGATGTAAATAATAAAGTATATAGATAAATAAATCGAGTCTTTACTAGATTATTTTGGGGAAAGAAAATCTCAATATTATCAGTGCAATGCAATATATGCAATAAAACAAATAAAAAAATAGCACAGTCCTACTGGTGGCACAACACTGTATGATTTTATTTTTTTTTACTCTGTAGGTGATTATATAGCACATGTATTGTCTGTCTGTCAATCAGGAAACACTGATTGCTTTCACTTTATTACTATATGTATAAAGCATGATCGTTTAAGTCTGGAAGGCTGGAAAAGAATTCCTGCAAACAGGCAACTAATCTTTTTTTTTTCAAGCTACACTGAGTGAAAACTGATCTATAATAGAAATGTCTTTATTTTGATATGTGGAAAACAAGACTGGATTAAAAGATATGTGAAAATGTTGTTGTTTTTGTTGTTTTTTTATCCTTACAGAACATTTTATACATTAGCAGTAACTCTTATACAGTTAAACACAATTTATGTCAACAACACACTTTATTGTGGATGTTTTATTGACCAAGTCCTACAGGCACAGAAAACTGAGATAACAACAATTACTACATTTTTAAAATAAAAAGTATTAAAACTAAGCTAAACTAATATATGAAGCTTATTCAGAATATTAATAAACACAATAGTACTATATAATTAACACACACACAAAAAAAAAACACTTGCAGGGTCTATAATAGTATATAGTATAGGGTTGATGATGAGAAATGCAAAAACTGAATATAATATAATACATTATTTTTTAAAGTATATTAAATCATATTGCAACATAGTATTATTAAAAATAGATTCACAGAAATATACACAATAAGCTCTAATAATAAAAAAAACTTGCTTTTGTTTTCTTTTTTTTGGAAAAATACATTGATTTAATGGGCTCTTTATATATTGATTTAACTGGCAAAACACTAGTGTTACAGGTAGACTTTATGAACATCTGATCAAATACAATTAACCAAAACTTAACAACATTTAGCTAAAAAATATGTAGAAAAAAGTTGACAAAAAGGAACAAAATGCATGATTAAAATCTATAAAAAAATAAAAATATTTCTCAACCCATTGTCTCCATGGTTTCTTTTTTTCAGTTGGTCATAATCAACATAAAGTCCACAACACCAAATTGCATGTATTTAAAATTATGATTAACACTGAATAAGTTTACAATAGTTTTACAACTTTTAGGTTTCTAAAAATATATACTGTAGTTGCTTAGATTAAAATAGAAGCACAATCTAGTCTATTAGAGTTTAAGTCTCCTGAAATTTCACTTTCGTCATCTGGTCACCAGCAAAACAAATTCCTCATATGTATTTCAGGATAGCTGTGAGCAGCTAATAATGCTAATGCTACTTGTTCAGTGTCCGGCTGTGGATTTGATTACACGTAGGTGTGAGGTACGAGAAGCAGTGTGTGCATGAGTGTTTGTGCTTGTGTGCAAGTAAACTGTGCTCTATAAAAGATCTATAGTTTAGGAGCAGAATGTGGACTGCAGCTCTTTAAATGCAGCACACCGTTGTTTTCTTTCAAGTTCCATCCTCTTCTTCTCTTCTTGTTCCTCTTGTATCTCTGCCTCAAACTTACTGCGCACAGACAGAGCCTGAACCTACAAAACACACACAAAATATGAATAAAAAACATTTCTGTTGAATGTGTCATTTGCCTACAACATAAAAATAAATGTATTACTATTGCTGTAGTCCTGCTAAAACAATTTACAAATAAAAACATTTATTGAAGCTGAAAACCATATAAAAAAAACTAAAAGTACTAAAATCTGTTTTCATTAACTTAAATTAAGCAGAAATAAAATAAAATATTCGATAAAAAAATGTTTTGCCTTGGCAATTATTAAAAAAAAATTAGTACTAAAATTACTGCAACCAAAACTGAAATAAAAATCAATGTAATTTTTATATTAAAATGTATTAAAATAATTATATTTTATAGTAGTTATAGTATAATATATATAGTATTTAAAAACACTATATATATACTGTTTAAAATAACACTTGCCATACAGAATCTATAATATCATATAGCAACATTTCCCAAATAAGATTATGATAATGAGATTTTTTTTAAATACAAATATAATATAACTATTTAAATAATTACTAAAAATAAAAAGTTTGCATAATAATACTTCATTATAATAAAAAATGCAATAAAGTTCACTAAAATGTAATAACCTTACAAAATAATATAAACTTATAAAAATAATAACCCTATAACCTAACCTAAATATTCAAAAATTGTTGTAAAAATTTGACACGTTATTTAATACAAAAATAATATTTTTAAAGTTTAACTTTAGTAAAGTTATCAGAATGTATTTTAAATAAATAATTTAAGACACAGAGGTTCAGTTAAAATGATATGTGTTTTATAACAACTGTCCTTGATGTGTTCTTTACAGATGTCATGCTTTCATGTACTTACTCTACATGACCACAAGAGGGAACCTCAGAACATGAGAGTAGTGCTGGCCCATGCGTCAAAACACATTAACATAAACCCCACAAACCTTTGCCTCAAAGAAGTCCCTCGCTCCAAGAACACCTTCGGTCGAGACATCGATCTCTGAAAGTCGAGCCAGAGCCATCAGTCCGCTCTCCTCCTGCAGCTCACCTGCTGCGGCCCTCCGGAAGATCAGCAGGAACTGATACACAGATGGACAGATTAGGGTTAGGGACATTTCAATGGCTTGGAAGGTTATCAGCATTTCTATGCTATTCTAAAAATAAACACAAAAGAATCAGATATCAGCTGTGCCATGTCCACACTTAAACTGAAAGACACTGCAGATCTTTCCCTTTAACAACAATACAATATTTAGTAAAGAACATTTTCTTTAGTATATACTGTATAGCTGTTAAAGGAACAGATCTGTCTTTAAAAGTGAGGGAGAGGTCAAAAGGGTTTCCCCCCTTTCTCTGCACAATCTCTGTGTGTGTGTGTGTGTGTGTGTGTGTGTAATGTCATCCATGTGGGACTTCTGTCCAATCAGAAGAACGAGAGCAGCATCTGACACACAACAGACAGACTGTACTGAACACACAGCTGCACTGTCACCTGTTCGAGTGTGTTGTGGGTTACTACTCTTTTTGTGATGTTTTCTCAACACTTCAACACTGCATCGACTACTGATGAACACATTAATATTTATTTGAATTATCACTCATTAGTTTATTTCATCATGTATTACTATCTCTTTGGAAGACTTTGGAACACATTAAAATGCTCAAATTCACGTTATTTCTTATTTACCTGTAATCTCTTTCACCTAATATATTTATTTGAAGTCCCCCTGAAAATTTAGGGTAATAGATTTTAATAATACAGTAACACATTTACATGCTCACGGCTCTCTGACAATGGTTAATGGTCACATGACACAAAGGTAAACAAATTAATTTATTTTTAGTAATTTATTTTTAGTAATTTGAATAACATAAGTTTTAATTATTAGCTTTCTATTAAACTCGTGAACCCCCTGCGTGACCTTTCCAGGGCAACTACATAATGCGTGAAGTTGTGGACGCGCATCACAGAGCTAGTGCAAGAATAGCATTTGTGGTCAAAAAGTATTATATTTATTTTTATTTATTTTTTTTAGAAAACGACTGATTGTTTTGCTAGAAAAGACCCTTATTCTTTGTCTGGGATCGTGTCGAGCCCTTTGAAGCTGCACTGAAACTGCAGTTTGAACCTTCAACTTAATCCCCATTGAAGTCCATTATATGGAGAAAAATCCTGAAATGTTTTCCTCCAAAAACTTAATTTATTTTTGACTGAAGAGAAAAAGACATGAACATCTTGGATGAGATGGAGCTGAGTTAATTATCAGGAATTTTTTATTTTGGAAGTGACCTAATAGTATGAGATGTTGTTGCTAGGATGTTCTGAATGGATGCTTGGTATTCCTTATGATATTTTGTACCTATATGTGTGGATCTATTGTCATGTACTAGATCTGGTCCATTTAATCACTTGCCAGGTGAGAATCATCTAGGGTGACTAAATGTGATTGATATTTAAATGTGAAGCCACATCAGAGCTGCAATCAGAGATGTTTTCTCTCACAAACGAGCTGTGATCGGATCAAGGTGAGTCTGAAGTGTTTCCATGGAGTGTAATCTCTCAAAAGATTGAATCACTAGATTAAATCAGTCATCAGGGACGATGACCGACCTAACAAAGCTGTAATACACACACACAACTCTCTGTAGCTGAGTTTGCCGTTATAATCTTCATCCACCTCCTTGATCATGTTCTTCAAGCCCAGATGAGTCTGTGGAGCTCCAAGTTTCTCCATCATCAGCTTCAGTTCCATCAGATCAACGAAGCCGTCTTTACCAGAGTCAAATCTACACACAAAAAGTATTATTAGTAAAAAGTTAAAATATGAATATTTTCTTAATTAATGTCATTATTACATGGCTTCATAAGAACTAAAATATAGTGAATCAGGCTGACTGTTTTTAAGGTGACGATTTTAGTTGTCATTTTAGGAAAATGTTCTGCTTTACAAGTTTGGAACAACATCACCAATCATTTTTTTGAGAAATTAATTCTTTTCTTTTTCCAGCAAAGATGGATTAAGTAGGCAAAAGTGACTAATAATAAAAAGAAATGTTTCTTGAGCAGCAAATAAACGTATTATAATGATTTCTGAAGGATCATGTGACAATGAAGACTGGAGTAATGATGCTGACAAATCTGCTTTGATCACTGGAATAAATTACATTTTACAATATTTTCACATAGAAAACAGTTCTTTTAAATTGTACTGTAATACTTTTTCACAACATTACTGTTTTTACTGTAGTTTTTGATTAAATAAATGCAGCCTTGGTCAGCATAAGAGACTTTTGCTCATTGCAAAAACTGACTGACCCCTAACTTTTTAACACCAGTGTATATATGCTGTTTCTGACCATTTTATCAATGCAAATTGAATTCTAGCATATGTATTGTATCAACCTATAAACTAGCAACACTCAGGAGTGAGTGTTGACATGAAGGTTTATCCAGCCGCAGCAGAGGGAGGTCACTAGAACAGCAGGTGGAGAGTGACGGCAGAAACAGCAGGAAAAACGGATTCTAACTGAGGAGAGTATTTACAGAGTCTCACCCAGCTGTTGCCACACCAACCAGCAGGACTGTGTGTGTGTGTGTGTGTGTGTGTGTGTGTGTGTGTGTATGTGTGTGTGTGTGTCTGTGAGAGAGAGAGAGAGAGAGAGAGAGAGAGAGAGAGAGAGAGAGAGAGAGAGAGAGAGAGATAGAGACTAGTGTTTGTCTTGAACACTCTGTGAAAGTGAAGAGGCTGAGATTGTAGAAGTGGGCACATGTTTCTACAAGTCTCATGCTTCTCAGATTTTTCTGCCAAAAAAAGTAACAATAATCGTACATATTTGTTAGAAGTGATCTCATAGCTTTGGTTCACTTGCTCACCAATGGATCCTCTGCAGTGAATGGGTGCCGTCAGATTGAGAGTTCAAACAGCTGATGAAAACTTCTCACTAATCCAAAAGCAATTCACACTACTCTAGTCCATCAATTAACATCTTGTGAACTGAAAATCTGTGTGCTTGTAAAAAATTGTTGCTAAAAATCTAAGTTCTCTATCCATAATATTGCTTTCTCCAGTAAAAAAAGTTGTGTTGTCTGAATCAGAGAGAAATATGCTCAGAGATTAATGAGTTTTAAACTAATATGTTGGTGGATTTTGATGTGAGAGATAACATTGGATGGACTTTTTCATTGGAGGAAACATTATTGTAGATTATGGATTCAGATTTTGCCCAGGAACAATGGTTTATAGTTAAAACTTCTTCATGTCTAGTCTTACTTGATCTTAGTGCTGCGTTCGACACCATAGATCATGACATACTCATAGATCGATTACAAAACTATACAGGTATTCAAGGGCAGGCTCTAAGATGGTTTAGATCCTACCTGTCCGATCGCTACCATCTTGTTTACTTAAATGGTGTGTCATCTCATTTATCATCAGTAAAATATGGAGTGCCACAAGGATCCGTCCTAGGTCCCCTTCTATTTTCAATATACATGTTGCCCCTTGGTAATATTATTAGAAAATACGGAATTAGCTTCCACTGTTATGCTGATGATACTCAGCTATATATCTCAACGAGACCAGATGAAACTTCCCAATTATCTAAGCTAACAGAGTGTGTTAAAAATGTAAAAGATTGGATGACAAATAATTTTCTCCAATTAAATTCGGATAAGACAGAGATATTAATTATTGGACCAAAAAACACCACACAGAATCTTGTAGATTACAATCTGCAACTAGACGGATGTACTGTTACTTCCTCTACAGTCAGAAATTTGGGTGTTATATTGGACAGCAATTTGTCTTTTTAAAATCATATTTCCAATGTTACAAAAACTGCATTCTTCCATCTTAGAAACATTGCCAAGCTACGAAACATGTTATCTGTTTCTGATGCAGAAAAGCTAGTTCATGCTTTCATGACCTCTAGACTGGACTATTGTAATGCACTTCTAGGTGGTTGTCCTGCTTCGTCAATAAACAAGCTACAGGTAGTCCAAAATGCAGCAGCTAGAGTCCTTACCAGGTCAAGAAAATATGATCATATTACCCCAATTTTACAGTCTCTGCACTGGCTACCTATTAAGTTCCGTATCAGTTACAAATTATCATTACTTACCTATAAGGCCCTAAATGGTTTAGCTCCTGTGTACCTAACTAGCCTTCTACCACGCTACAACCCATCACGCACCCTAAGGTCACAAAACGCTGGACTTTTGGTAGTTCCTAGGATAGCAAAGTCCACTAAAGGAGGTAGAGCTTTTTCACATTTGGCTCCCAAACTCTGGAATAGCCTTCCTGATAATGTTCGGGGTTCAGACACACTCTCTCTGTTTAAATCTAGATTAAAAACGCATCTCTTTCGCCAAGCATTCGAATAATGTATCTCTTAAATTGTGAGTGTAGTTGCATCTGCATTTTTATTCTTTAGCTTGGGTTAAACTAATTTTACTTTGTTGGATCAGCAGCTATGCTAATGATGTCTCTATTTGTTTCTATGTTTTGCCACGGGATGTAACTAGGATTTACACAAGCTCCAGTCTGGATCCAGAACACCTGAGAAGAGATGATGCTGACCCTCAGAGGACCCCAGATGATCCTAACCTTGAATCAACAAACAGAACTAACAATTATTGCTACATGTGTGACTGCATCATATAATTACTATTAATTAATAATATTGATAGTTCATCATCTAGCTGACTACGTCTTGTATTATTATTATTATTTTTATTTTTCTAAAATCCTGTCAAACGTGCACAAACTACTAGCTACTACTAAATATTGTAGAAACATAATTTTCTGTAAAGTTGCTTTGTAACGATTTGTATTGTAAAAAGCGCTATACAAATAAACTTGAATTGAATTGAATGATGAATTCGTTAAACAAACAGCTTTTCATCACTCAAGACATTAACTGATGAACTGGAGCGGTGTGGACTATTGTGATGTTTTTATCAGCTGTTTGCACTCTCATTCTGACTGCACCCATTCCTATTTCAAAGAGAAACATTTGAGACAATGTGAACGTTTATCAGAGTGTTTCATATCTTTGCTCTGAATAGCCATCTAATCTAGTCTCCTAGCACATTGTTTCTGAAAGGTCATAAACAGCTCAACCTTCACTGTTAAAGCACTGCATGAAAGCCAATTTATTAACAATATTACCCAACTTCCTCACTTTCTTTCTTTCTCCCATGTTTTAACAACCCACAGTAAGACATGCTCACACTTGCCAGCTCTGATTAAAAACAACTGGGAATCTGCTGACCAGAACAGCAACTGCTTTCAGCAACTGGCAGCACACTCATACACACACGGCCCTGAAATATGTGTGGATGCATGAAAACACAAACTGCCCTGACGTAATTGCGGGTGCATGGCATGTGTTTGAGCGTGGACGCTCTCTTTGTCCTCTTTGGTTTCCTGCCGTGGTATTTATAGATGCCAAGGCTTGGGGCAGAGATTCAGCTATAGAGCCTTGCGTTCAGAGCAATGCAGTCCAGTAACAGCACTCAGGCTGATCCCAGATCTGCTTAGAACTGCACATGTGCTTAGAACTGCATTATGAACTTGAACCACAATGAAACAGGTCAGGGTTAACAAGACTGACCTGGTATGTGAGAGAAGGCAAAAGAGAGATAGAAAGAGAGAATTATAAACGGAAAGTGGAGAATGAGGTTGGCATATTGGTCCAGTCCTTTGCATGCCAGACACATTCCTGGTCATCATCTCTAAAGTGGCATGAATGGAAACGGGTAGAATCTTTGGGGTAGAATCTCTTCTGCTCACCAATCTATAAATCAAAGAAATAAATCTTTTATAACATTGTAAATGTCTTTACTGTCACTATTGATCAATTTAATGTATGAATTCTTGCTCAATAAAAGTATTTATTTCTTCCAAAAAATAAAAATAAAAAACTTAACGATCCCAAAATGTTTAATGGCATTATATATATAATTCACAAAAATATATGAATCTAGATTATGTGAATATATAATTAATATATAAATTTCTATCTATTTATCTATCTAGGGCAGTGTGCTAGGTGTGAGCTGTGTTTATAAATGTGTTGACCCATTTTCCTCTTACATGGCATCTTTTTTTCACCTGTGGTGAGGGTTGAACTGATCTGAAATGGGCCAGAGTATGTACTTCTACTTAAACAGACACACCTTGCGGTCCTGACGTATCCTAGTCTTATGGGACATCCACACTTTCATATCCTATACAGTTTGGGTTAGTTTCCACAATACAATCTAATAGACTTGACTGAACCATACTGTTAATGATGCTTAGTGCAAATCTCTAGAACTTTTTGATGTACAAGAAAACATCCTGATCTTAAAGTCACTATGAGGCAGTGGCGAGGTCAGACATTTTAAACTGAGTGGACCTTGGTGGAATAGGGTGGACCTCAATGACTACTCTCAAATTACACAAATTTTACAATATGGTATAAAATCACTATACAGTTCAGATAAGTTAAATGTGATTGATTGTTAGCCAACAAATTCATGAATATACAACAAAATACATTTATAACAAGCAGCTACAATGCCTATTACAAAGAAGACAAATATAAGACCACTGTAGCAAGATTACAATATGATATAAAACATTACAATATAACATTTCTGTAATCTATATAGCCTACCAGTCAACAGTTTTTGAAGACTAAGATGTTTAAGGTTTTTTAGAAGTCTCATCTGCTCACCAAGCCTGCATTTATTTGATCCAAAGTACAGCTAAAAAAAAGGTAATATTGTGAAATATTTTTACTATTTAAAATATCTTTTCTATTCGAATATATTTTAAAATTAAATTTTTCCTGTGATCAAAGGTGAATTTTCAGCATCATTACTCCAGTTTTCAGTGTCACATCCTTCAGAAATCATTCTAATATGCTGATTATCAATATTTAAAACAGCTGAGTACATTTTTTTTCAGGTTTCTTTGATGAATAGAAGGATCCAAAGATCGGCATTTATGTGAAATAAAAATACTTTGCAACGTATATCATTCAGAATCTTAGAGTCAGCATAATTAATATTTTTTGGAAAAGAATACTATTTTATAAATGAAACTTTTAAATAGAAAATATTTAATGAAGAAAATTATAAACAAAAGATCAAGAAATGAGGGATTTAATTCAAGAGATTAGGGGTGTCACGATTTCGATTTTAAATCGAAATCGATCGAAATTAAGTCACAGTCTCAAACTTCGAATTAAAAAATGGAATCGTCGATGCTGTCACGCCCCCATGTTGCGTCTGGTTACTTGCCAAGCGGAAAAAAACACATGTGTTGAAGTGCTGCGAGTCAACCTCCTCTAACAGCCACTCAAAAGATAGCATGGCAACTGCAGATGCAGGAGACCCATCGACAGAACTCGAATCCCCTCCTCTTTCACTGAAGTCGCTGGTGTGGAAGTATTTTGGATTTCCAGTGAGTTACGTTGTCGACAAAAAAAACAACAGTTTGCAAGCTGTGCTATGTGCGTGTACCATATTCTCTCACTGGCAACACGACTAACATGGCAGGGCATCTCCGCAGGCACCACAAAAACATAGATTTATCTGTTAAACCAACAACTACACAAACTTCTCTTCCGTCTTCATTTGGAATTAAACTTCCAAGCAACTCAACTCGTGCAAATGCAATTACGCGTGTGGTAGGAGTATTCATAGCCGCGGACATGCGACCTTATTCGGTGGTGGAAAACTCCGGTTTTAGGCATTTAATTAGCGTGCTAGAGCCACGCTACGAAAACCCAAGTAGAACGCATTATTTTAGTAATATTTTAGCAGTTCTCTTTCCATATTCCTCTTTAAGAAGAACTTAAAACTGCAAAATTATTACAGTTGTCTTGTGTTGTTCTATTATAAAAAATGTTAATGTTTTTGACAACTCAAAGAGCAGCTCTAAACAACATATCCATCTGTAGGAAGAACATGAAAGAATGAAAAAATACAGTCATCATTCTGAGGGGATAAAAAGTAGTTATCCGTGTGGTATATGTTCATCTGTTCGGAAATAGGTTAAGACACTTAATTGTTCAGAGACTATGGACATGTCTGTTTTATTGTTTTTGTTTGTTTTGTTGTGAACTTGAATGTCATCTTTTGTGAAGAAGACTGCACTTACAAAAGAGAAACTGGATGGCAGTTTATTTTACGTTTTCAATTGACTAAAGATATAAGTTATTGTTACATTATGTTGTTAATAAAAGTTTTAAATTTGACAATGTAGTGTGGTACATTGCAAACAAAGGTCAGATATTATATTGCATAAAAGTCTAGTTTGAAAAATGACAATCTGTGCTTTAAAAAGAATAAATGTAAAAATCGAGAATCGAATCGAACTGTGACCTTAGAATCGAAAATGCAATCGAATCGAGGATTTGGAGAATCGTGACACCCCTACAAGAGATGCATCATCATTCATTCTGATCCAAGAACACAATGAACTCAAAACTCTCCTTCACAAAGCACCCAAACTTCACTCTTGCTGTGGCCTAGAATAAGACTCACCAAATAGCAATTCAAGACAGTCCTATTGAGAAACTTGTATAAATCTTAATTTAGATTTAAAAATAAATAAATTATAATAATAAATAACTAAATAATTGGTAGCAACAATGTGGGTTTTAGAACGGTGTTAATAACTAATGAACTGACCTCTTGAACATTTTCTCCATGTCTTTGGTCTGTTTGCGCGAGAACTCTTTAAACTCGGAGTACGGGTTGAAAACCTTCATCTGTTTGGATTTCTCCGTGCCGTCTTGGATGTCCAGCCTGCGGTTGAGTTTCTCCGTCAGTTCAGAGCTGGCGTCGCCGATCACGGCAGTGTCGGGTCTCACCGGCGGCGGCTGCTCCTCGTCCGCTCCGGTGAGCCGGGTTTGGGGTCACGCTGCTCGGCGTCCAGCCAGCGCTGCAGCCTCCGTGCGAGCTCCTCGGATTACATTGCGGACTGATGCTCTGCCTCTCACGATCAGCTGTTTCTGAACGCTAGTCAATATTTTGGAGTTCCCTTTCATAGGTCACTTCGATGCTGCGGTGACGTCACCACGTATGGGAACACCTTCGGTGTGACGAATGTCTGAAGCCCTATACCATCCCGCCAATCCTATTGGCCAAATAGCGCGTGGCACCGCCCAGCATGCGTAGGCATATATATACCTGGTGCCGCGCGCCATTTACCTCAGATTTCATTCCTTCAGTACGAAGCGAATCTTCTGTGCCCTATTATCTCGCGTTCTCAGCGATCATCTACGAGCAGTATACTCCTCTCCGCGGACGCGATGAGTCAACGAAAGGTAGGAGCCGTATGATGGGTTATCACGAGGAGGCACTTATGAGAGGTTCGTTGCAGCCTCTCTACAGGTTCTCTCCTTGATAGCCTATGGCTACAGTAAAATATGCATACACTTCCCCTGTGCACTAACGCCATTAGGAAGTATCCGCGCTCTGGAGTGTATTTCTTAAGTCGCCTCGCGTCTAACCCCCACCGTTTCGCTTCTGCGGTCGCCGAGGCCCCGCACGAGGTGTTGGTTAGGGGCGATATGTGCGGCTTGAATATGAATACAGTGATGCACTGGAGTTCCATGTGCTCGCTCTCCCCCACTCGAGCGCGTTAATCAACAGTTTTTGCTCTTCAAATGGTGGATTACGGCTCACACAGCCGCCGCGTTTTCGCTAGCGGCTTGGCCCGATGTTATCTTGTTGGATTGAATCCTGCCGTGGATACGCTTCAGGATTATATACAACGAAACGCAGCGAGTTTGACGCACACGCTTTTCTTCATGTTAATATGCCAGGGACTATGCCCTTCACTGAGAGTGCTGTTAGACTGCTAATGCACATCTACCCTCTCACTGCAGTCCCCATACTCTAACTTTGACTGTCTCGCAGCAAGGGCACCTCGAGCGTCATTGAACTGAGCTATCATTCGCGCGCCCCTTCAGACACTCTGCACAATCCAGTCTTCAGAGTTTGAGGGACGGCGCGGAGGCTGGCAAAGATGGCCAGCGTATGACGGTTCACACAGCCACCGCGTTCTCGCTAGCGGCGTGGCCCGATGTTTATCTTGTTGGATTAAATCCTGCCGTGGATACGCTTCAGGATTATACACAACGAAATGCAGCGAATGTGACGCATGCGTTTTTCCTTCATGTTTGCTTAGGACTGTGCCCGCCTCCAGAGAGCGCTGTTGGACTGCTAATGCACATCTAAGCCTCTCACTGCAGTTTCCACACTCTAACATTTGACTGTCTCGCAGCAAAGGCTCCTCGAGCGCCATTTAACTGAGCTATCATTCGCGCGCCCCCTCAGACACTCTGCACAATCCAGTCTTCAGAGTTTGAGGGACGGCGCGGAGGCTGGCAAAGATGGCCAGTGTATACGGTTCACACAGCTGCCGCGTTCTCGCTAGCGGCGTGGCCCGATGTTCATCTTGTTGGATTAAATCCTGCCGTGGATACGCTTCAGGATTATACACAACGAAACGCAGCGAGTTTGATGCATGCGTTTCCTTCATGTTCTCTAACATTGACTGTCTCGCAGCAAAGGCACCTCGAGCGTCATTGAACGGAGCTATCATTCGCGCGCCCCCTCAGACACTCTGCACAATCCAGCCTTCAGAGTTTGAGGGACGGCGCGGAGGCTGGCAAAGATGGCCAGTGTATGACGGCTCGCACAGCTGCTGCGTTCTCGCTAGCAGCGTGGCCCAATGTTTATCTTGTTGGATTACATCCTGCCGTGGATACGCTTCAGGATTATACACAACGAAACGCAGCGAGTTTGATGCATGCGTTTTCCTTCATGTTCTCTAACATTGACTGTCTCGCAGCAAAGGCACCTCGAGCGTCATTGAACTGAGCTCTCATTCGCGCGCCCCCTCAGACACTCTGCACAATCCAGCCTTCAGAGTTTGAGGGACGGCGCGGAGGCTGGCAAAGATGGCCAGTGTATGACGGCTCACACAGCTGCCGCGTTCTCGCTAGCAGCGTGGCCCAATGTTTATCTTGTTGGATTAAATCCTGCCGTGGATACGCTTCAGGATTATACAAAAAAAAAAAAAAAAAAAACCGCTAATATTGTTTCGGGCCGCGTGGGAACGCTTGCCCGGCATTTCTCAATGGGTGTTACGCACAATTTGTCACGGATACACCATTCAGTTTCGGAAAGGCCCGCCCCCTTTCCGCGGAATTCTCTCCACGGTGATGAAACCGATGGACATGGCGGTGCTGAGACAGGAAATGTTAGCTCTACTGAGCAAAGGGGCTATAGAAGAAGTACACCCCTCTCAGATGGAGTCAGGGTTTTACAGCCGTTATTTTGTGGTACCAAAAAAGGACGGCGGATTACGACCCATTCTGGATTTACGCTGTCTAAATCTTGCACTCAGGTCGAGCAAATTCAAGATGTTGACGGTAAAATCTATTTTGTCTCAGATTCAACCAAACGACTGGTTTGTCACGATCGATCTGAAGGATGCTTATTTTCATATTCAGATCATCGAGAGACACCGGAAGTTCCTCAGATTCGCTTTGGAGGGCAAAGCGTATCAGTACCGCGTTCTTCCCTTTGGCTTAGCGCTAGCTCCCCGTACATTCTCAAAATGCATGAACGCAGCTCTGGCCCCGTTGCGGCTCCGGGGCGTCCGTGTGTTAAACTATCTGGACGACTGGCTGGTGTTAGCGCAATCTCAGACTCAAGCACACTCTCATCGAGATATTGTGCTAAATCATTTACACAGCCTGGGTTTACGCACAAACTTCCAGAAAAGTGTATTAATCCCCTCTCAACGGATTACCTTTCTGGGAGTAGATTTGGACTCTCGCGCGATGACAGCAAAGCTTTCACACAGTGACAGTGAGACTGTGCCTCAGACTACTAGGTCTAATGGCGGCGGCGCTTCCCGTGATTCATCTGGGTTTGCTTTACATGCGCCCGTTTCAGTGGTGGACGAAACGACAGAATATTTCACCCCGTTGTTCTCCGCATCGAACGATCTCGGTGTGTGATGTCGTTAAAACAATGGACATCAGCCGAATTTCTCCTCACCGGGGTTCGGCTGGGAATTTGTGCTTCCCGAGAGACTGTCACGACAGACGCGTCTTTGACCGGGTGGGGAGCTGTTTGTCAGGGGCGCCCAGCCCACGGAGTGTGGACAGCGGCACAACGCAGCTGGCACATAAACAAATTGGAATTACTGGCGGTTTTTCTGGCTCTCCAGTATTTTTCGAGTCTACTGACCGGCCGTCATGTGCTTCTCAGAACGGACAACACTGCGGTCGTGGCTTATCTGAACCATCAGGGAGGATTACGTTCTCGCCCTCTGTGCAGACTGGCGAGGCAGATTCTTCTTTGGTCTCACGACAAATTTCTGTCGATCCGGGCTGTTCACATCCCCGGACGACTGAACTTCGGAGCGGATTTATTATCCAGACAGACTCTGGAACAAGGGGAATGGAGATTACACCCCCAAACGGTGAATCACCTATGGCATATTTTCGGGGAAGCGGAAGTGGTTTTATTCGCGTCGAGCACGACTACGCATTGCCCGCTATGGTTCTCCCTAAGCCCTCCATCACCCCTGGGTCTGGATGCGCTAGCTCACAGCTGGCCCAGGACCAGCTTGTATGCGTTTCCTCCGATTCGGCTGGTCCCAGCGGTATTATGCAGAATACGGCGGGACAGAGTGGGACAGCTGTTGCTGGTGGCTCCGCGATGGCACACACAGCCGTGGTTTGCGGATCTCATCAATCTGTTAGCGGGCTCTCCGGTGGAGATTCCCCTCAGACGGGATTTATTATCGCAAGCACAGGGACGGATCTGGCATCCCAGGCCAGATCTGTGGAACCTGTGGGCGTGGCCTCTGAGCGGAGTGAGTTGATATGTCCCGGTCTTTCTGCTGAAACTACCGAGACTATACTGAACTCTAGAGCAGTTTCTACGAGACGCTTATATGCTTTCAAGTGGAAACTGTTTATGACATGGTGTGAAACTCATGATGTGGATCCAGTTTACTGCCCTGTGGCTTCAGTACTGGAGTTTCTTCAAGACCGTTTTTCGGAGGGATTGACACCAGCCACCCTGAAGGTTTATGTGGCAGCTATCTCAGCTCACCATGAGCATATAGGTGGTGTTTCAGTGGGTCGTCATCCACTGGTTTCTCGCTTTATACAGGGTGCGCGACGGTTGAGGCCTTTCCGCCCTGTGCGAGTTCCTTCATGGGATTTATCCATTGTGTTACTGGGTTTGTCAGGGCATCCGTTTGAGCCCCTGGAAACTGTATCGGATAAGCTCCTGTCTCTGAAGACACTTCTTCTCATGGCTTTATCCTCCCTTAAAAGAGTTGGGGATTTACAGGCTCTCTCTGTCTCACCCTCGTGCATGGAGTTTGCACCAGGCTCTGTGAAAGTGTTGTTGCGACCTAGGCCTAATTATGTTCCTAAGGTCGCGTCTAATCCTTTTCATTTTCAGCAGGTGGTCCTGGAGGCCTTTTCTCCTGCTGCGACAGAGTCTGGAGATCTAAGTCTTTGCCCTGTGAGGGCGTTGAAGACTTATGTGGATCGCACTGCCCCATGGCGTGAGTCTGACCAGCTGTTTGTCTGTTTTGGACATAAGAATAAGGGCCATGCAGTTACGAAACAGCGCATGTCCCATTGGCTGGTGGAGGCTATTTCCTTGGCCTATGAGGCGCGCGGGCTCGCTTCGCCCTTAGGAGTAAAAGGTCATTCCACGAGAGCAGTGGCTTCTTCTCAAGCCTTTCTCAGTGGATCTTCTATGGATGATATCTGTGCTGCGGCAGGCTGGTCCTCACCGAGCACTTTTATCAGGTCTTACAGTCTGGATGTGAGGATGGCTCCTGGCTCCCGGGTTCTCTCCGCTTGAGCAGATGCTTCCTTGGATCCAAGCTATCAGGTACGTCAGGCGTGATGGTATAGCGTTCCCATACGTGGTGACGTCACCGCAGCATCGAAGTGACCTATGAAAGGGAACATCTCGGTTACGTATGTAACCTTGGTTCCCTGAATAGGGAACGAGATGCTGCGGTTCTGGCCGTGCCGTACCTTGATAGCTTTCTTCTCTTCTCGTCATGAAATCTGAGGTAAATGGCGCGCGGCACCAGGTATATATATGCCTACGCATGCTGGGCGGTGCCACGCGCTATTTGGCCAATAGGATTGGCGGGATGGTATAGGGCTTCAGACATTCGTCACACCGAAGGTGTTCCCATACGTGGTGACGTCACCGCAGCATCTCGTTCCCTATTCAGGGAACCAAGGTTACATACGTAACCGAGATGTTTCTTCTTCTTCTTCTTCTTCTTGTTTAATTTTTTGGCGGTTGGCACACAACGTAATGGTGCATTACTGCCACCGACTGGTACGGAGTGTGGATCTGAATGGCTATTATTTACTTTATTGTAAACAAAAATAAATAAATAAATGATAATAATAATAAATAAAATAAAATCAACAAGTCTCAAATCCTCTCAATCATATCTATTATTCTAAGATAATGAAAAACAATTCCGTAGCATTTATCTTTTGAGTTTTTTCTAAGAATTTCTACTAAATCAAAACGTATTCTTTCCTTTTTAAGATTTTGGATCATTTCCTTTCTTTTTCCCTCATATTTTTTACAATGTATCATGACATGTTCTACTGTTTCCTGTTGCTCACAATATTCACATCTGCCAGTATTATGTTTACCTATTTTAAATAAAGTGCTGTTTAACCCTGTGTGCCCAAATCTAAGTCTCGATATAATTGTCTGTTTAATGCTTTTCATTTCCATCTTACTGATGTTAACTGTGACTTCAACATACTCTCTTTTTGTGGCCTCCTTTGCAGCCTTGTCTGCCATTTCATTTCCTATGACCCCAATATGTGCTGGTACCCACAAAAATATAACTTCAATGCCCATCATTTGAATTCTATATAATGTTTGTTGTATTTCTATTAAAATATCAGCTCTGCTGTTTGAATGAATGTTCTGTAAACTGACTAATGATGAAGTTGAATCTGAACATATTATAACTCTCAATGGTCTTATTTCCTCTATCCACTGTACTGCTAACAGAATTGCTAACATTTCTCCTGTGTATACTGATATATCATCACTTATTCTCTTTGCTATTGAAATATGAAACTCTGGAACAACAAAAGCTACTCCTATCTTATTAACTAAATTCTTTGATGCATCTGTGTAAATCTGAATATAACTGTAATAATTATTAATATATTCCTGTATAGTATGCGAGTCAAAAATTGACACGTCTTTGTTCTTCTTTTCTAATAGCACTAAATCTACTTTCACTTCAGGTATTATCCAAGGTGGCACTACTGGTAATGGAACTGTAGGACTGATTTTTAATTCAGTTAATTTTAACTCTCTTGCCTTTTTTAAAACTGTCCATCCAAAGCTTTTTGTCTCCCTCTTCTCCTTTTCCCAACAAGGTTTTAAAGTACCTTGTGCTGGATGATCTTCATTGTGGCCCTGTAAATTGACCCAATAATTCAGAGATAGCTGTATTCTTCTCAATTCGAATGGCATTTCTCCCATCTCCACCAACAGAGCCGCCATTTAAGTTGTTTTGAATGCCCCTGTACATAATCTCAAAGCCTGAAACTGAATGTTACCTAATTTTTTGAGGGATGTGCTTGATGCCGATCCATACACCACACAACCATAATCAAGAACTGATCTAATTAATCCACAATAAATTGCCTTCAGTGCTGTTCTGTCAGCTCCCCAATCACTTCCCACCAAACACCTCATAACATTTAACACCTTCCTACACTTTTCTATTACTTTCTGGATATGTACATCCCATGTTATTCCCTCATCAAACCATATCCCCAAAAACTTAAAGTGTTTCACTCTTTCCAACTCTTGATGATATAACTTTAATTTGACCTCAGTACCAATTCTTTTCTTTGTAAACAACATTATCTGTCTTATCTACTGAAAATTTAAACACCCATTTATATGACCACTCCTCTATTTCCATAATAGCTTCCTGTAGTCTTTTAACAATAAATTTCAGATTTCTTCCCCTCTTCCAAACCGCCCCGTCATCCGCAAAAAGTGAAAATCCCATCCCATTCTCTATTTCTCTATAAACATTTATTAGTATGGAGAATAATAAAGGACTTATTATACTCCCTTGAGGTGTTCCGTTCTCAACAATATATTTTCTTGAATAACTCTCCCCTATTCTAACTTGTATTAATCTTCCTTGTAAAAAGTCCTTAATCCATCTATATATTCTTCCTTTGATACCTAGTTTACACATTCTAATTAACAAACCTTCTCTCCACATCATATATTTGTATATTGTATATTTATCCATTTAGCAGACGCTTTTATCCAAAGCGACTTACATTGCATTCAGGCTAACAATTTTTTTTTACTTAACATGTGTTGCCTGGGATTCGAACCCCCAACCTTGCGCTTGTTAACACAGTGCTCTACCACTTGAGCTAAAGGAACATATCATATCATAGGCCTTCTCAATGTCAGCCACTACACTTTCTCTGTTTACTTGTGCTCTTCTAATTTCATGCTCTAAACATACAGCTGGATCCATTGTATTTCTACCTCTCCTAAAGCCACTTTGATATTTGGCTATATATCCGTTCTTTTCCATATTGTCACGGAGCGCGCGCCTGTCACTGAGCGCGCGCCTTCACCTCTCTCCGGTCTCATGCGCTCCTTGTCACCTGAGTTCTAGGACTGCAATTCCCATCCTTCCCTTCTGCTATCATTAGTTTCCAGCCCTGTCTGGTTTTCTCATCAGCATCATCATATCCACCTGTTAATCATTATCCCCCCTTTATCTGGACTGCCTGGTTCTGTGTTTCTCTGTGAAGTGTTGTTTTACCACGCTGCATGTTGCTTCGTGCTACCTTAGTGTTTTATGCTCTGTGCATCCTTGGTTTGATACCTGCTTCAATAAAGTCCTGCAGATGTATCCGACTGCCTCTACTTCGTCATTACAGAATACTTCACCACCACAGGATCCAGCAGACTTCCTGAGTCTTGCTTCCCAGGTTCATTCCCAGGCATCTGTGTTACTCACACACCAACAGCAGCTGACCAAGTTAACGAATGTCACCGAAGAACTTGTGAGGTCTGTTCATACTCTCACTCTGCAGAGTGCGGTCGCTAATTCAGCTCAAGCTCCCGCTGCACCTGTGCCCGTCACATCAAGCGTGAGTACGGCTGCATGCAATCCCAAATTATCTCTACCAGAGAAGTTTAATGGCTCATCAGCTGCCTGTAGAGGATTTCTGTTGCAGTGTGAATTATTCGTCAGCCAGCAACCCCAGCTGTATCCCAATGACGCGTCCCGCGTTTCATTCATCTGCTCACTACTCACCGGGAGGGCGTTGGAGTGGGCGACTGCTCTCTGGTCTGGGGGTCATCATACCTTTCCCTCCTTTAATGTGTTTATGTCTCAATTCAGAGAGGTATTTGAACATCCCGCTGGCGGCAAGGAACCAGGGGAACAACTCATTAAATCAAGGGAATTCCACCGCGGCGGATTACACGCTTTCCTTCCGCACCCTGGCAGCGCAGACGGGGTGGACAGAGTCACCGCTTAAACTGCTGTATCGTAGGGGGCTGCAAACGCATCTGCAAGGGGAATTGGCGTGTCGCGATGATGGGATGTCCCTCGGAGAACTTATGGAGCTTGCCATTCGCCTCGACAATCTCATCCGCTCTCGACGCACGCCTCTCACATCCAGCTTTTTCAATCCTCCCCCTTCCGGCACGGATTACGAGCCTATGCAGGTCGGCTTCACACATCTCACCACAGAGGAATATGAGAGAAGGATGCGGAGTAAATTATGCCTGTACTGTGGCCAAGCCGGTCATCAGAGAGTTTCATGTCCTGTAAGACCCAGATCCAGTGATACCTCTGCGGTGAGTCCTTGATTAATTCTCCACATTCTCTCACCCTCGAAGTTTCATTGTATTTTAATGGGAGTAGTTGTGAAACAAGAGCTTTAATTGACTCTGGTGCCACTGGTAATTTTGTCGATTTGGAGTTTGCCTTGTCTAAAAATATCTCTCTCATTCCTTGTGAGTCTCATGTGGCTGTGGCCGCTCTGGATGGACGCCCCCTGGGGACAGGGGAGGTACAATACATCACGCAGCCTCTGACGCTCAACTTCGGGTCTCGTCACACGGAGAGAATTCAGTTGTACTCAATAAACTCACCCCTTCATCCTGTGATTCTGGGATTGCCATGGCTGGAGAGACACAACCCTCTCATTTCCTGGGTCGACAGGAGAATCAATCAATGGTCCCCTTTCTGTCACGCCCACTGCTTGCCTGCTCTCCATGGTCCTGAATCTAGCCACAGTTCCCCCGAGAGAGTGAATCTGCAAGGAGTTCCTGCTGTATATCATGATCTGGCTCGGGCTTTCAGCGAGAGAGAGGCTTCACTTTTACCCCCGCACCGGTCCAGTGACTGCGCCATTGAACTTCTACCTGGAGCCTTTCCCCCGCACGGCCGTATGTATCCACTTTCGCAACCGGAGACTGAGGCCATGAGAGCGTATATCGAGGAACAGCTTGCTAAAGGATTTATCACCACTTCCACATCCCCGGCGTCCGCAGGGTTTTTCTTCATCGAGAAGAAGGACGGGAGTCTTCGGCCCTGCATCGATTTCCGTGGTCTCAATGAGGTAACTGTGAAATATCGATACCCTCTGCCTTTAGTCCCTGCAGCACTGGAGATGCTTCGCTCAGCCCGGTACTTCACCAAATTGGATTTGAGGAACGCTTACAACCTCATTCGCATACGGAGAGGTGACGAGTGGCAGGCGGCCTTTTCTACGACTACTGGCCACTATGAGTATCGGGTAATGCCCTTCGGGCTGTCCAATAGTCCTTCTGTGTTCCAGTCTTTCGTTAATGAGGTCTTCCGGGACATGCTGAATCAGAGGGTTATTGTTTATATTGATGATATCTTGATTTTTTCAGAGACTCTCGAAGCTCATGTACGGGACGTGCGTGCAGTTCTCAAACGTTTGATTAAGAATCAGCTCTACGCCAAAACTCAGAAGTGCGAGTTTCATCAGACGCGCATCACCTTCCTGGGATATGTCATCAGCGCTGAGGGGGTTCTCATGGATGACAGCAAGGTCAAGGCCGTGGTGGACTGGGCTCAACCTTCTTCTGTGAAGGAGTTACAGCGATTTCTGGGGTTCGCCAACTTTTATCGTAGGTTCATTCGTAACTTCAGTCTCATTGTGGCTCCTCTCACATCTCTTCTCCAGGGTGGGAAGCGCTTCCGATGGTCTTCTGAGTGTACTGCAGTGTTTAATCAGCTGATAGAGAGATTCACTGCCACACCCATCCTCCATCATCCAGACCCGGAGAGGGAGTTCGTCGTGGAGGTTGACGCCTCGAACACTGGAGTGGGTGCGATCCTGTCCCAACGTCACGGTAACCCTGCAAGAATGTTTCCCTGTGCCTTTTAGTCCCGCAAGTTAAGCTCGGCAGAGCGCAATTATGATGTGGGTGACCGGGAGCTTCTAGCCATGAAGGCTGCCCTGGAGGAATGGAGGCACTGGCTGGAGGGGGCACGTCAACCTTTCACCGTCCTCACAGACCACCGAAACCTTGAATACATCAGGTCTGCCAAGCATTTGAATGCTCGCCAGGCTCGCTGGTCACTGTTTTTCTCCCGTTTCAATTTCAGGATCACGTACAGACCTGGGTCCAAGAACGGGAAGGCTGATGCTCTGTCTCGTCAGTTCGAGGATTTCAACGAAATCACCAAGCCAGAACCCATCCTACCTCCCACTCTGATCGTGGCACCTGTGCAGTGGGATATTATCTTGGAGGTCACTGAGGCTCAACAAGCTCTTCCTGTACCGGCCGAGTGTCCTGTGGACCGCCTTTTCGTGCCTCTTGAGCTCCGTGAGCGGGTGCTTCAATGGGTTCACTGCACACCCAGCACTGCTACTGTACAGTTAGTCTCCAACCGCTTCTGGTGGTCCACACTCCTGGCTGATGTTATCAAATTCATCCATCAATTTTCCACCTGTAACACTGTCAAATCTTCCCACCTTAAACCTGCCGGTCTCTTACAGCCACTTCCAGTTCCTCAGCGCCCGTGGTCCCACATCGCTGTGGATTTCGTAACGGATTTACCTCCGTCTCAGGGATTCACCACAGTGCTGTCAGTCGTGGATCGCTTCTCCAAGTCCTGTCGTTTCATTCCCCTTAAGGGTCTACCCACTGCCATGCAGACTGCGGAGGAACTTCTCAATCACGTATTTCGTCTGTTTGGCCTCCCCGAGGACATTGTCTCCGACCGTGGCCCTCAGTTCCCTTCCCGTGTATGGAGGGGACTTTGCTCCAAACTCAATATCAACATCAGCCTCACCTCTGGATACCACCCGCAGTCTAACGGTCAGGCTGAACGGGCGAACCAGGACCTCATTCGGTTTCTACGGACATACTGTTAGGAGAACCAACAGGACTGGAGCCGATTCTTGGTTTGGGCGGAGTACGCCCAAAATTCCCTGGTAAAGCCTGCCACTGGTCTAACGCCCTTCCAATGTGTCTTAGGTTTCCAACCTCCTCTCTTCCCGTGGTCAGGAGAGCCGTCAGACCTCCCTGCAGTGGATACGTGGTTGCAACGCAGCGAGGCCACTTGGAATACCGCTCATGTCCATCTGCGACGTGCCATCCGCCACTTTTAACTTCATGCGGATCGTAGGAGACGTGAGGGTCCGCGGTATAGGCCTGGACAGTGGGTGTGGCTCTCCACCCGTGATCTGCGTTTAAGGCTCCCAAGCAAGAAGTTGTCCCCTCGCTTCATTGGGCCCTTCAAGATTCTTCGACAGATCACTCCGGTCTCATTTCGTTTGGCTCTCCCAGCACATTATAGAATCTCACCCACCTTTCATATGTGTCTTTTCAGACCCCCTGCCGCTCCCAGGAGAGAGGAGGCTCAGGAGGGGATCGGTTCCGTGCAGGCTCCCCCAATTGAGGTCGGAGGCGAGGAGGCATACCGGGTACGAGACATCCTGGACTCCAGACGTCGCGGCGGGGTACTGCAATACTTGATTGACTGGGAGGGCTATGGCCCTGAGGAACGTTCCTGGGTCAGGTCTCAGGACGTCCTGGACCCTGCTCTTCTTACCACCTACCATCACACTCACCCAGATCGTCCCGCTCCAAGACCCCGTGGAAGACCCCGCCGTCGTTCAGGTCCTCGCTTCCGGAGCCGCTCGCAGGGTGGGGGCTCTGTCACGGACGGACCTTCACCTCTCTCCGGTCTCATGCGCTCCTAGTGTTTTATGCTCTGTGCATCCTTGGTTTGATACCTGCTTCAATAAAGTCCTGCAGATGGATCCGACTGCCTCTACTTCGTCATTACACATATAGTATGTTAACCTTTCATTTAACATTTTCTCCATTATTTTGCATATGTTAGAAGTCAAAGCTATTGGTCTATAATTTCCCGGATTTGTACAGTCTTTCCCTGGTTTGCGTATTGGCACTATAGTCTGGAGTTTATCACCTTGTGGGTGTTTTCAAACTGCTGGGGGTTTCGAAATCATGCAATCTAAATGATCCACCTTACCCAACCCCACCCCCTAACCTAACGTCACTATGACGTCAACCAATCAGGTATCATGGTGTAAAAACACCCTGATCTGGTAACTCCCATAGAGCATCACAGTCCCACCCACAGCTGTTGCCGGAAGTAAAAATTCAATGCAATTTCTGCATTGACATTTGGGGTATAAGCCATAAAAACGTAACCATACATGGTAGACTTAAAACCAGCTACGGCTGTACTAAGCGATAGTATATGCTCATATAAATGCAAAAGGATCATGGGGCACTAACCTTGTTTTGATATAAATGCCTTTTATTCGCGATGTCTTGGCTAAGTACTTCATTACCCACAATCCTGAACAATCCCACAGTGATGCATCTGATTGGTGGAGCTCGTGTAACCGTCTGGTTAAACCCCGCGAAGGTCCGTGAAGACTGAAGATCATTAATAAAAAAATAAAATAAAAACCAGTGTTGCGTTTTTGCATGGTAGACTTATCAGTGCAATCATGATCTCCTTGGCTGCCATGAGAGTTTTGCAGGGATGTTGGTAACTTAGCTAGGCTACTGTAGCCTTCATATGGTATGAGTCATATCAAGCATTTTATAATGCCACTGTCAAAACAATATTTAGCCTAGGCATACCTTTTTGTGCATTTACTGAACATTTGTGTAATGGCAACGACATGTGTTGACGACTGAGCGGTGATTGCAATCAGGTACAAAGCACTGCACCATGTTGCTGACGTTATTGTTAACAACTTCCACACACGCACACAATATATAAAATACACGATGATAAATTTAAAAATCAATACACAATACCTATATAAAACACTATTTATTTACACGATTGTAAATTCACTACATTCACTATATAAAATAAAATTCACTGGAGGAAAAAGTTCACGCGAGCGGCCATCATCAGATTTGGAAGTCGCTCAAAAGGCTCGTTCGCGGTTCTGGCTTCAGTCGAATTCAATGAGGCGCGTTGGTTTATGGGATGAGTAGTTCCTGCGCTCAAAATGAAAATATGTACACAGTCTTGTACCTTTGACTTTTTTATGGATTTTCTCTTAATTTTTTCACTCGAAAGGATATGTTATATGCTTATGAGTTCAGCCGTAGCTGGTTATCCTTACACATGCTCTAAAACTCTTTAGATACGGATTTTTCCGAAAGTCAATGGGAGAAATGAATGGGAAATTTACTTCCGGCACCAGATCTCTCTCGGGCTGTGGGCGGGACTGTGATGCTCTATAGATACAGACGGTTGGTCTGGGAACGCCCCCGGGAACGCCCCGTCATGTGATGTGAATTTAGCCCGTGGGGGAAAACATTGCCTTGGCGCCAATTGAAATACATGGGACAATCACGCCGAAGAGTTGCTGTGTCGTTTTCTGTACCTCCAATAAACTAACAAATTATGAATTTAAGTTCTACATCATTCCTAATAAACATACAGAACCGGAAAGGATGACAAAATGGCTACAAGCAATAAGTTGTGAGGATGATCAAGGGAAGTTGTGGAATCCCAAGACTAATGTGTATGTGTGCAGTCGGCATTTCATCACAGGCAGGCTATATTAACATCGTGTTCATTATTAACGATATCAAAACTGTGTAAGGTTGTTTCAGAAAGTGGAATGCATATATAATTAGCCTTATCGTTCTACCCGAAGCAAAACTATGTAACTTTAGCCTAGTGTCGAACATAAACCCACTTAAAAAAGCGTGTGGACACGTAACAACTTAGTTTTGTGTCAGAACTTTTACACCTTCATTCATAAATTCACCCCGTCTGTGTTTGCGAAACGATTGAATCGCGGAATCCAGTCAAAAATAGAACTTGCTGTATAAAGCAGAACGTCAAGGATTTTGGCTATTTTTGAATGAATACATCTACACTAGGGCTGTAAAATATATCAAGTATCGATATGGACTAGTGTATGTGAATATTAAAGTTAAAAGAGACTACAATTGTTCTACGTGTCTCTGGGAGTGAGTGCTCAATATGTGCATTTTTGTCATTCAAATACGATGTTCGCAGTGTTTTCCCCCACGCCGACTCCGCCCTCGCCACGCCCCCAGCTATGCCGACGCCGACTGTATCTATACTTGTGGAGTTTGGGAGAGAGGCGGGGCTGCAGAGTAATGAAGTCTCTAAAGCACTTTTTTGCTTTAAGCACTGCTGTAAAAAGTGAGGCCATTTCTTTTACTGTATATGGATTGCATTGCAGTGGCTGCAGTTTGAAAAAAGATATTTTTGAATGGAAGTCTATGAGAGCACTCTGGGCGATTCAAAGTTTGACAGAAATCGCCCAAAAAGGGGCGGTACTACACAGAACGCGACTCGACGCTGATTTGACTATTTAGAGGCAGCAAAAACAGTCTAGCGTAACACTGTGGTTGAATGTAAAAGAAAAAAAAATCCCTCCCTTTCCTTTGGTGGTGCGTCGCCCAATCGCTTGGCTTGGTGTTCATCTTCAGTTCTCTCTTTAAGTTAGTACTTATTGAAATTAAGGGTATGCGGTTTCGAACGCATCCCGACAAAATCTCGTTTTGACATCTCGCGTGGTTCTGTGTGATTTGAACAACTTCAAGTTATGCCTCCTACTTCAAGTTACGCCCACTTCATTACACCCCTGTCTTGCAAAGCGATGTAGTGGGTGGAGTCGGACTCCATTTTGTTCTTTCGCACGTCACACTCTGGCTTCATAATTATCTTTTCGGGAACAGGTAGGAGGAAAATATAAAATACAAGTTCAGACAATCGGGACCTACTGTCGTATTTCACTTTATTAAATGAAGATCCGTCACCAGACGACAGAAAATATAGAGCTGGGTATATATAACGTTATAGCACTTCTGAACAAAATGAACACGGAGAAGCGAAAGTGAAAGTAACTTATATCGGAACTCAATCAAGTAACTCAATTAAGCGTATTCAGAGGTTATAATAATAGTATTTGTCAGCTGAAACGAGACATTTAGCAGTTTATGAACCGTTTGTTTTTACTTTTTAACACATTTGTCTAGTGGTTGACTCGACGTCTAGGCCATGGAGCCGAATAAGGTAACGTACGTAAACAGGAAATCTTGAAGATTGCTTTTTAAATACTTATTAAAAGGTTGTGGATGTTTTAATGTTTAAATGTATTTATATTGTGGGAATTTAATCTCCCCGATAGAAGACACATCTGGCACATCTAACTCAATTTTCCTCTACCAGTCACCAGTCCGAACAATATTGTTCAAAGATGGAGCAGAGTGTAAAAAGGGGAATAAAAGGTGTAGTATTTGCAAACATTTTCTCAATATAATTGCTTGTGTTGGTTTTTAAATTCATAGTTCTTCAGGTAGTTGTCTTTTATGTAATTTATTATAATTATGCTATATCACACTTGCCTTTGTGGTATTGTACTAAATAAACTCACTAATTGGCTTCCACTCTGCTACACTCACTTCTGTCTGAAACAGTGAACACACAGGAAATAAGTGCTGTTACTGTGTGTTCAATGGTACACATATGAATGATGCTTTAATGCAGAGGTGCCAAATCCTGCTTCTGGAGAGCAAGTGTCCTACAGAGTTTAGCTCCAAACAGCTCTTACACACTTTCCTGGAAGTGTCTAGTGAGTCTGAAGACATTAATTAGGTGTTTAAGGTTTTTTATTTGGGATTAGAGCTAAACTCTGCAGGACAGTAGCCCTCCAGGAACAGAAGCAACATGGTAGTTTAAGTCTTAATGGTTAAGTTCGTCCAAAAATTAAAATTAAGTAATCATCTTCAACCGCCCTGGTGTTGTTGTAATGCCGTATTTAAAAAACCACAAAACGAGTTTTAAAAAAATGTCCTGCTCGCACTCATCCATACTGTATAATGGCAGCAAATAGTGGGCAGCATCAAGACACTGTATCACAAAATGATCTCATGTAACGTGTTGTATGTTCCAAGTACTCTGAAAAACAAACTGAAATTTAATTTGTTATTTAATGAGAGTCTTGCCTGATGGTCTTCTGTGTAAGACTGCATGTTCATGAGACATTATTAGTGAGTTCATTTCAGAAAAGTTGTGAGAAATCAAGATTATTAATAAAAATGTGACACAAACTACAATACATGTACATTCTTCTCTGAGGTGCATCTTTTGTGTTTGTTGCAAACAAGAAGTTTGCACAGGTTCATATCTGCCAAATTTCATTCTGACTGTCATTTGAAAACTGGAGTTCCGGTCTGGAGGTATTCAACTCAGTGAAGAAAGTGCGCACTTTTGCTTTTTATGGGATTTCTAGGCATTGTATTTCATGTTGTGTTTTTGATTTCTCACAATGTTTACTTGGTAAGTTGGAGTGAACTGCTGCACTTATAAAGTCTAATGAATGTGCAGTCGTGTACAGAAGTCCAACAGTATTTTGTATATAATGAATACATTAAATTTGGTTTCTTTTTCATCAAACCCTATCGTATATTTCCAGAACACTTGAAATATTCAACATTTGAGACCATTCTGTGATACTTTATCATCTTTTTTTAAAAGCTTGAATGCTGGTCTCAATTCACTGCCATTATATGGATGAGCATGAGCAGGACATCTTTTTAAATTTCTCCTTTTGTGGTCCCCAAATATATATATATATTTTAGTAATGCATTAGAACAATATCAGAGTGAGTAAATGATGATTTAATTTTCATTTCTGGGTGAACTATATCTTTAAAGTTATTAATGCAGATTTCATTTTCTTGCAGCAAATGACATGAATTGTGAGTTGTTTGTTTTTTAGGGTTGTTTATAGGTGATTTGTTTTGTAATGTAAAAGCATACTCACGTTTTCCTCTTTGTGTCAAAGATTGAGTCCAGATAAAGGAACGTGTAGCCGCACTGGGTTGTACATAATAATTAACTCAAATGATATATAGGGAATTTGAATAATTTATCAGGAATATGATTAATATATATATCTCATATAAAAGTTACATTAAAATTATTGAAGATGAAAAATAGCTCAGTTGCATATATCAATAACTCATTACAAGGCACTGTAATTTACTCATTAATATGTCAATATTCCATTCTTCATATCAATTAGTGTGTGTGTGTGTTCACTGCTCTGTGTGTGTGCACTTCGGATGGGTTAAATGCAGAGCACAAATTCTGAGTATGGGTCACCATACTTGGCCGAATGTCACTTCACTTCTTCACTTCACTTCAATTATAGTGATATCTCTTACTGTAAATAACTGCATATCAAACAGTGGTTTGTCCAGCAAACGGCCGTAAGATTAACTTATCAATTTTCAATAAAGTTATCACTTCTTATAATTCAAGGAAAAATATTCTCTGGCCATGAAAACATTATCCTATCATTATGAAATTTAGGTTACTAAAAAGTAAAGAGCTTGTAGCTAAAGATCAGACATTTCATTGACTCGTGAAGTGAGCGTTTCAGTCGGAGGCAATCATGAATATATATTGGTTTTTAATAATTGAACTATACATCAATTGAACTAATACATCAAACTACAAATCACACAGGGTAAATACGCGTACGACCATATAGACAGTAAACTTTGTACAAGACATAACGGAATCCAAATGAGGGAGAGGGAGAGAGAGAGAGAGAGAGAGAGAATGAGTGAGATAGGATGAATGAGAGAATAGGCGTGATCACTGAATCACGCGCTCAGTTATGCAAACTCACAGACAGTAACCCTTGAAAGACAACAATGAATCAAATCATAGACAAACTTTAAGCAGCATTTAAATCTCCATAGAGAATGATACTTGCATGGGTCTCTTTGTGATTGAGCATGTTCTCTCGTGTCTTCCGGGCTGATGGGTCTCTTTGTCAACCGCCAGACCAGCGTGCGTGTGAGCAGCGTGAGCGTGGTCCTGTAGCTAGGCTTGTTCTTTTGTGTCTTCCAGTGCTGCTGCTGCGGACTCGTGCGGTATATTTGAAAGGTTCAACAAAGCAATGTTTCAGAATTCGTCTTCCTCGTGTGGAGAGGTGAATAGGTGAATAAACTTAGTAATGAAAAGAAACTAAAACACGGAGATGAAAGCTCCTGAAGGAGCCATGAGAGTAAGAGTCAGAGTAAGAGAGAGTAAGAGAGGGAGGAACTTCCTGGGTCAGTCCTTATAGCTCGACTGGTTCACGCCTCTGTTCGCGTGAACAACCAATGAACGTCCGCGATCTGAAGCGGGAAAAAGTTAATTTGTCTCTGGGGAAACACCCACTCTAATAAGTTCTGGCTTATAAGATTTCAGCAGTGATATTCTAGCAAGTTCGTAATTCCAGATTAATACATTTTACACACCTTTCATATAGGTGGATAGATGGGTCACAACATGACAATTCCAAAGATACCAAAAAATTACATATATAACTGATAGAAACACGACGTTATATTCATATGCAGAATTAAACACATTTAAAGTTTGATTAACACATGATAAAACTGCAGATACTCCAATTTATATGGGGAAACATCTACTGCACAAGAAGGCAATACTCAATACATTTAGAATACATTGAGAAAATAAAAGGGGTACTATTCTCTTTTCTAAGAGTTAGCTTTCCTGTCCTGTTTGTTAGGTCATAAAGTTTTATGAGCTGCTAAGGGGGTAGGGTTACAACTCATGATTCTATTTGAGAACATTAAAATTAGGAGAAACATTTCCAATTTATAAGTTAGCAACTTATACTCCTCACATAACAAGGATTAACCATTTTATGCAAAGCACAAACCTAATAAAAATACATATTATTAAGGGCTTACATAAAGAGCGTATAGAAAAGTTTGTGTGTGTGTGTGTTTAGGAATGTGGTCGTTTCTCCTTTGAGGCTGCTCACGTGACTTTGGAATGTCTCGTCCAGTGTCGTAAATAATTTAAATCCAGCCAGGCTGGCGCCAGGCCAGGCATTTAGCTTAGAAAAAGTTGGGTTTATATTCCTGAATTCAAAATCTACAAGTTTTGGGTTTGCATTGTTTTAGATTCAACAAACCATGATTCATTAGTTCAGAACCCATGAATCGATGACTTGCATATCTGTTACACCCCCCCTTTCCGTCGGATGAAGTCCCTGTGTGGACATCATCAGACGGCAATCATCAGGATGGGCAGATGACAGGTGAATCATGATGGTCATGTAGCAGGTGGATCATGATGGCAGGTGGTTCCTGGAGCTGAGGATTCAGCTTGATGAGGTTCGGTGGTGTCTTTGACTTGGCACCCCCTTTCTGGGGATTACATCGGAGACCTCCAGCCACGGCTGTCGTGAGTTTGGCTGTAGAGGTTTGCGTCTCGTTGAGTCTCCTGAGGCAGACACACTCTTGCAGTTTAAATCTAGATTAAAGACCCATCTCTTTAACCTGGCATACACATAACATACTAATATGCTTTTATTATCCAAATCCGTTAAAGGATTTTTAGGCTGCATTAATTAGGTAAACCGGAACCGGAAACACTTCCCATAACACCCTATGTACTTGCTACATCATTAGAAGAATGGCATCTACGCTAATATTTGTCTGTTTCTCTCTTGTTCCGAGGTCACCGTGGCCACCAGATCCAGTCTGTATCCAGATCAAAGGGTCACTGCAGTCACCCGGATCCAGTACGTATCCAGACCAGATGCTGGATCAGCAGTGTTGGGGAGTAACTAGTTACATGTAACGGCGTTACGTAATTTAATTACAAAATTATAGTAACTGTAATTAGTTACAGTTACTAAGAAAAAATGAGTAATTAAATTACAGTTACTTATGAAATTTTTTACGATTACAAAGGGGATTACATTTGAATATTTACACACATCCACATACAGATTTAACTGATTTATTTCCCAAATTGCACTGACTATTCTGAGACATACCGCCCTAATAATTTCCGGGATGCGGAAATACAGTCTGGTTCGTAGAATCAAGTAATAAAAACGGAATGCCTAACGCGGACGGAATATGCCACATTTTGGATGACTAAATCAAAAGTAGGTCAGTACACTGGAATCAAAACATGACATGGACTAGTGTCTGTAAATATTAAGCCCCAAAAATGCAATATATGACTTGCATTCTGCGTGTCTGTGGAAATCAGGCGCGGACTGGACACCGGGAGATCCGGGACAATTCCCGGTGGCCTGGCAGCCGATTTTGCCCCACTATTTAATATCATTATTGTATAATTGCCTGCCGAATGTACTAAAGCGATCATTTGCGAATCCGCCATTTGATAATTAAATCTCTAACAAGTCATGAATTGTTAGTCATGACTCGCGCGCTCTCCGCGCCTCCGCCAAACGGTTTGGATCAGACTCAGAGTAATCAATGGGAGAGAGTGAGAGAGAGAGAGAGATGGAGAGAGATGGAGGGAGAGAGAGAGAGAGAGAGAGGGAGAGAGAGGGAGAGAGAGAGAGAGAGAGAGAGAGAGAGAGAGAGAGAGAGAGAGAGAGAGAATACAGTGGACAGCTGGAGCAGAGAAGCAGAACTCCTGTTCAGGGTTTTAGGTCAGTTTCATCTGTAAAGATGCTTTTTTGTCTTTGTTTTTTAATTTATTTAATCAAGCAGCAGCATGTTGCTCATCAGTCATCACTCAAAAAAACTATATAAAGGACATCATTATTATCTGTTGTAATGTTACAGTAGTAATTTAGCTGAAAAAAAAATCAGATTATTTTTTTATAGGTTTAGGGGGAGCTTGACAGACAACAACACAACCCTTACGAAAATTAACATTTTAATATTTAACTATAAATCCAGAGAAAATGGTTACTATTGTTTAACTGTGATCACCAAAAATAAAAATTTAAAAATAAATACAAATCCATTTGCAAAAAAAACAAACAAAACATGACTCGTGTACATTATTAGGATTTTTCTATAAAGATATTGTAGTATTGTAGAGTAGTGTATTGTAAAGTATAGTTTTGTTCAATCTTGAGTATTAAAGTCATGAGAGAGATGGATAACAGGGCAAAATAAAGAGACTGAAGAGAAAAATGGAAGTGAAGGTGCAGTTCAGGAGAGAACTTATAATTATTTTGCATGTCACCAAATTTAAGATTTAAACCTTTTTTAATGTCAGGTCCATACAAAAAATAGTTTTGTCCACGAATTTGTTTGTATGAGTTTGAATTTTCCAGTCTGAATTTTTTTCCCAGTCCGCCCCTCCTGTAAATTAATGGCAAAGACATGGTTTCATTTACTACACATAGGCCTACTGAAGCTCGCAGTGTTTTCAACCTCTGCCGCCTCAATATAGGAGTACACGAGCACATAAACATAATTTCTAGAACTGCTCTGTGTCACTTCATGTGCATTTTACTTATTTTGAGAAAACTATCATCATATACAGAGACAGCAGGTTCAAAAAAACACCACTGTTTCAGGAGTTTATTACACAGAATACGTCACATGCTTATTAGATAAATGTATTTAAGTTGATGTATATGCTTTTATTTATTATTCTTTAAATTTCACAAATTTAGAAAAGTAATCAAAAAGTACTCAAAAGTAATTAGTTACATTACTTTAATAAAGTAATTGAAAAAGTTACACTACTATTACATTTTAAACAGGGTAACTTGTAATCTGTAACCTATTACATTTCCAAAGTAACCTTCCCAACACTGTGGATCAGCACCTAGAAAGGACCTCTACATCCCTGAAAGACAGTGGAGACCAGGACAACTAGAGCCCCAGATACAGATCCCCTGTAAAGACCTTGTCTCAGAGGAGCACCAGGACAAGACCACAGGAAACAGATGATTCTTCTGCACAATCTGACTTTGCTGCAGCCTGGAATTGAACTACTGGTTTCGTCTGGTCAGAGGAGAACTGGCCCCCCAACTGAGCCTGGTTTCTCCCAAGGTTTTTTTCTCCATTCTGTCACCGATGGAGTTTCGGTTCCTTGCCGCTGTCGCCTCTGGTTTGCTTAGTTGGAGACACTTCATCTACAGCAATATCGTTGACTTGATTGCAAATAAATGCACAGACACTATTTAACTGAACAGAGATGACATAACTGAATCCAATGATGAACTGCCTTTAACTATCATTTTTGCATTATTGACACTGTTTTCCTAATGAATGTTGTTCAGTTGCTTTGACGCAATGTATTTTGTTTAAAGCGCTATATAAATAAAGGTGACTTTGACTTTGACTTTGACTGTATAGGATGAAGGACACGCCAAGGGTCAGGGTGTGACCAATGACAGTGGAGATGCACTGTGCAGTGTCGGCAACAGTCCAGGCTCGGACCGCAGATGACGAGTTCAGAACGGGCTGTCGAGACAGTGCTTGGAGGGCTGTGTCGACAGGAGTAATGTCAATGTGTTGGGTGGCACCTTTCGGTACTTGAATCCACATGCTCTGGTCAAGCAGGTTGACACGGGTGGAAGTTTCATGCTGGTCGTAGGTCAGTGTAGCTGTGCGCACAGGAGTGTTGACGGGCCATCTGTCACCTACAATCTCTGCTTGCGTTTCTGTGACTTGTGTACGAGGCTTGGCTTTGGCAGGGCAGCGTTTGTCGCTGACCAGGGGTTGCAACCCGCAGATTCCTTCAGCGTTGTGTCTGAGGAAGGGTTTGCTATGGCAGAGATAATGAATGTCTTTGGTCAAAGTACACATGTGCAGGTTTGGGGCCAGGTACAGCTGTGTGTCGCTGTCGTGGTAGGCCACCACATCTGGAATGTGTGTCTTGGTGTGGGTGTTGCTTTTCCACAACCTGACACTGACAATGTCTTTAAGTCTGTAGACTTGGCTTGACTCGCTGATGGGTTGGTTCAGGAGCACATTCACTTCTCTCTGCTTGGGATTGACGTGCAGTAGGATGGCGCTATCCAGAGAGTTGGCCAGGTATATTTGTAGCAGGTCAGCTGGCGTGGTGATGGCGTAAGCCAGTACAGTTAGCACATGGCTTAAGGGTATCATGTATGGTGGGGTTTTACCCGTGGTTAGGCTGTCATTGGAGGAGCTAACCTCCCACAGCATGTCTGTCGTTAACGCTGTAACCAGCTGAGTCTGGGTAAAGTAATTCTGGAAGACAGTAAACAGCGGTCTCATGGAGTTTACGGTCTGGTTCGCTGCATTGACACTGGACATACCAATGTTAAACATTCTGGCGGCAGCAGCGGCTCTGAGCAAAGCTCCCGGGAACTGTTTGGAGCAGTGGTGGTGTCTACTTAACTCCATTTGTGTAACAGTCACTTTCTCATGTTGGCTGAACATGTGTTTGACATCAGCCTCCGTGTGAGTGAGGGAGTCTTCTCTCCATCGGACCCCTGTCCAGCTGTATTGGGTTACAGTGCTGGGGTAGTGTGCCCTGTCGTCAGTGATCAGGAGTCTCAGTGGTTCTCTCGGTGGCAGCTGTCCTCTCTTTGGCTGACAGCACAGCACGGCAAACCATAGCAGCATCCTGGTACCGATAACAGGGAGAGAGAGAGAGAAAGGGGAGGAAGAAACAAGCGAGGGCTGCCTTTGGTTGGACAGGGCAGTCTCTTTGCTTCGTGGGCGGCGACTGGGTTTAGCTCGCCCTGGCCCATGTTTTGCCACATCTTGCTGCTGGCATGACGCTTGCTTCTGTGTCTTGTCAGTGGCTCTGGTGCTGCGTGGTGCAGCACATGATACGTCATGGAAATATATTGGCATTTTCCCCCTTTTGCTCCGTGGCATTACAAGCCCTGGCTTCGTGATGTCAGACGGTGCACAACCCACAATGTTTTTCTGTGCACGCAGCATGTAGACTGTAGACTGGTTGCCAGGGTGGATGGAGGGGTCTGAGAGGTGGTTAAGCAAAGTCATTATGGAGGTTTCAGAAGCTCGCATGTCCGCTATGTTGGTCTTTGTAGACAACGGAGCCAGCGTAAGCATTTCTTAGGTAGACAGTTTAGCTAGTAAAGTTCTCATGCTGTGTGTAATCACTTCAACCTTGAATGTGGGTGGGTGGGTTGGGAGAGACCACAGCCCGTTGTTTAGTGCGCCAATTTTGTCAAGGGTGTCAGTTTGATCTTTTAAGTCCTTGTCTAGACCTGGTAGCTTCGAGTGTCCTTTTACCTTCCTCCAGTACACAGTCACATTGTGTGCTTTTGTGATGTTATCACATTGCTGGAACAGGTGTTGGTGTTTGACTGGCTTGTTGTTTGCAGTTTTGAAACCATTTTGTTTACAGCACGGAAGATGGCACACGAAACTGAGTCTAGCATAGTTAGAGTCTGTACAGGCTTTGTTCAAACAGATGTTGAATTCAGCTGGTGAGTCGGCATAGTCGAACAGACACCTGTTGAAGGTGAACTGACGGTCGCCAAGTGTTAATGCCAGTTTGTGTTGGTTTTCCGGGTGCACCGGAATCGTCCAGAATCCAGAGGCCACGTCAAGTGTAGGGAGGATTGTGGCTCCTCTGATTCGAGGCATTTCTTGTTCCAACTGGGTCTTGTGCCATCGTGACAGCGGCACCTGTTGATTCAGTTTCCAGTAGTCAATGGTGGGTCGCCCCTCGCAGTTAGTTTTGAGGGCGGGCCAGATGAGGGTTGAGTAGGTGCTGTTACATGGATAGATGACACCTTTCTCCAGCATAGATTCGATGATCTCCTGCACTGGTTTGTGTGAGGCGATGAGAATCTTCTACTGTTTGACAGAAGTGGGAGGAGCATCAGGGTGCGTAGGTATGCGCACCGTGTGTAGGTTGGTAAGACCACAATCTAAAAAGTCTTTGGCACAGGATTCTTTGAGCTTATAAAGAACTTGTCTGAGTCTTTGGCGATCTGTATGGCTCTGAAGTGCATGAGCGTCTTGTAGAATTTGCTGCACTTGAGATTGAAAACCTGTGTAAGGCTCTTCCGTCAGTGTGTCATCAGTCAGTTTGGTATTGAGAGGTGTAGCAGCTTCATCAGTCTCACTGACGTTTTGGTGGGAGACTGTGTATACTGCGAGGTGTTGGTCATCTGTCAGAGCCATTCTGCACACCTGGTCTTTGCTCACCGACATGACAGATGTGATGGCGATGAATTTGAAGGGTGCGGTGAACAATGTGTTGTTTGTACTCCCTTCGGGTATCAGTGCAGGTGGAATGGGCTCAATGATAGATAGTACAAGTTCAAAGTCATTAAAGTCATGGCTTACTAGCCATCCCAGCCGGTAGGCCTTGGGAATGTTGATGTCAGTTGCCGTGCAGTTGTTGCACAGGATGTAGACTATACAAGATGACACTTCAGTGAGGGGTGTGGCTTCAAGTGTGAGCCCGAGTTCCACACATTCAGGTGAGGATTGGAACAAACCCATTGTGTGGTTTAAGGTTTGACCACATTGCATGTTGAGCCGAACAGCGACCCCTTTGGTGTAAGCTGGTACCACCGTACCCTGTTCGTTTACTAAGGTGCAGAGGCTTGAACTTGAGCTTTTGTCTGTCGTAGGGGCTGTGTACCCATGGCTGGCTGCTGGGGTTCCCGTGACCTCTGTGACCTGGCTGTCTGGCTCTGTTGGAGTTCCCGTGACCTCTGTGACCTGACAGTCTGGCTCTGACAACCTGTGTGGCTGGAGGGAAAGAGGTTCTCACACTTGAGCAAAGTCTTTTAGCTGTTTAAAGTTCAGTAAAGGGTCAAAGTGGTCTAGCAGGTCTTTGCCGATGAGAAATAAATGAGTGTTCATTGGTTTGAGGTGTAAGAGTTTGATCTTGTCTCTTAGCTTCAAATTGGAGTCTTTTGAAAAGGTGCGATGAGATCACTGTAAGGTTTAATCCTGTGTCGATCAGGTCTTCCATGCTCACTCCCTTTTCGACAAGGCTGCCCAGGAATGTTGGCATCAGGGCAGGTGTGGCGATTGATGGGTGGTTAGAACCTGTCTTGTGTAGCTAACTGTGAAGGCAGGTAGTCAAAGCAGCATTTTCTGGTACCTTGTGTTTGTGGTACCTGGTGTGAGGACCTGTGCTGTCTCGTTCAGGGTGTGCAGCTGTCAGCTGTGGAGCTTGGGTGATGCTGTCACCTTGTGATGTGATAGTTAGCTCTGTGGTCTGTGGATGACGAGCAGTGTTCTGGGTGCTTGGCTCATACAGATGGCAGTTAGACAGGGTGTTGGTTTCAGTTCTTATGCTTAGACATAAGATGTCTGGTTCATCTTCCTTGTCTTCCTTGCGAGTTTTCATGTAAAGAAGCTCTTTCAGCACCCTCAGGATCTCTGCTGTCTCGGACGTGGCTGCCCTGTGTTTTTCTGATGTGGGCTCAGGATTGAGCTTACCAGTGTCATGTCGAGAGTGGTTCCACTGCTGGCTGTCGGGGCTTTGTGTCCTGGACGGTGGGGATCGGCTCTTTTTGGGTCGCCGGTCCCAGAATCTTTCAGAGCGCTTGTTCTGGTGCTTTGGACGAGCACCACCACGATTGTGTTGCCCTCTGCTGGCTTGGAATGGTATTGACTCTCTGTAAAAAGGTCTGTGACTGTGGTGTTGTGGGGCGCCCTCTAGGGTTAACTCCAAGCAGTGCTCAGAGACAGAGATTTTGGGGTTTTCCACAGTCTTTTCATAAATAGTCTTTTGCTTGGTGCAAGCTTTGAGGGCTAAGTTCCGTAACTCTTGTGTAGTCGTGTTATGCGGACACGCCGGGACTCTGAGATGAAAACTCCAACTGGCATGTAGGTTTTGGAGGAACAGAATTTTTAAGTCGACATCCTGTTCCATACCTGGTTCGTTGCATGCTCCGAAGTAGGCTTTTCGTAGCTGACTACAGAAAGTCGGCCCTGTCAAGTCGGCCCTTGAGGTCCATAGCAATAAGGAGCCCATGGTCTGAGTCTGGATCAGAGAATTCAAGAATCAAAGTTTGTAGCAGTTGCTGGTAGTCCACTTTGACAGTCTCTGGTTGACGATCCAGAAAACTATGCACATCACAGCTGGACGTGATTTTTAACAGGTACAATGTGTTCGCATCTGTCACGTTGGTGACAGTTTGCAAGTGAAAGTCAATGTCTTGTAAATAAGCGTGAACGTCATGTCCTCCTGCAGGATCTGGATTGAACGTAGGGATGCTTCTGGATAGCTTGTCAAGTTCTCGGTGAGCCGTGCAGGGTTTAGTGGCATGCGTTCTCTGGAAGGGTTCTCCTCCCTCCGTTGTTGACAGGTGTTCTTGTAAGCTGGCAGGTGATTTCTTGAGCCGTGGGCTTACACCCCCTTTTTCAGCTCTGGGTTCTTGGCTGAAAGGGTTGGAGTGGCGGGTCGGGAGAAACTCTGTGGTGTGCTTTTTTTCCGATCCAGCCACTCTGTAATCTGTCAGAATGATTCAGTTCTGTGTGAACAGTGTCAAGTTCATCTTGGAGCTCGTCTCTCTGCAGAGTAAGCTCATTGATTTTAGCTCGGGCCGCTTGCAAGTGTGTTTTGCAGGCCCAGGTTTTATAGTCTCTTTCTTTCAGTTCAGTCTCTGCTCTTTTTAGGAGAGCGTCACCTTGCTGGAGTTTTTTGTTGAGTTCTTTTCTGGCTTCTCTCTCCAGCTGTTCTCTTTGATCTGTGTCGAGGCGAAGATCTTGCAGGGCATTGTGAAGTCTTTCTACTTCTTTCTGAAGCTCTGGATCTGTGTCGTCCTCTTTCTCGTGCTGGTTTTGGGTCTCGAGGAGGAGCTGATCAAGGCGACTCTGGGTTCGGGCCTGGTCCGTCCAGGCCTTCTCCGCTTGAAGCTTAAAGTTGCTGCTTGCTGTTCAAGGTCGATGTTGCTCCGTTCGCTGAGCCGTGCCTGGGCGACAAGAATGTGAACTAGGCTCCCGAGGATCCTGGCGAGTTCTTTGTAGTAGTCGCTTTGGGTTGGATCGTGTGCCATCAGTTCATCTAGCTTGGTGTCTAGTTGCTCTGGGTGCTGCAGGTTACTGGCGTCCTTGGGCAGGAAGGGGGTCGTCACTGCTTTCAACCATGTCGAGAGGTGGCCCCCGTGGACTGCTGGACTGGATGACTGGAACATCCTGACTCCCTGTCGGTGAGAGAAGCACAGCACACAAACAAAAAGACCAATGCAAGTTCGTTCTACGGTTAATGAGCTATATTCATACGGGCTGTGCCGTTTATGAGAATTTTGGGGCTAACTGATGCAAACAGTCAGACAGTTCAGTAGCCAATTTACTTGGGTCAACGAAGGACCTGAAATAGAGATTTGACAGGCAGTAGCCTAGCGGGTCGCGTGATGACACCGGCTGCTGGTTGTCGCTCTACTATTTAGCTTCTTTGGTGGCTCTCACAGGTTACTGTCTCTATGTGAAATGAAAGAAACAAATCACAACAGAACAGAGGATAGAAAAAGATCAAAGTGAAACACAACACTTGAAATTAGATAAAAACATTATTAACACGATGTGTTAGTGGGAATAAGGAGGCCTAAGCCTACTGCTAGGTTTTAAGATAGGGCCAACAGGTGAGTGGGGCTATCTGAGTAGGAAACCTAGAAAGATGGTGTGGCTTGAAGAAGCAATGGGTCAAACACTTAAAATATATCCAGGGGAATATCTAATATTCTGTGGCTTATAATAAGTGGATGGGTTTTATCACATTTGGTTCACCTGGGATGAATTGAAGCCATTCAGGTGGAAACCAGTGGCTTGGTCAACCTCTCCGGTGCTCCCCAAACACTCAACCGCAGTGTCCCCGGTCCTCCGTTACTCTGGCGTTGCGCCCTCTCAAACAGCTTGTGACTTTTAACACAACCTGGCAACACCAAGATGTCAACCGCCAGACAGCACTACAAAATTGGGCTGTTCCCTAGAACTCTCTCTTAAAAAGAGAGTAGCCCCGCTTTAGGCCCCGGATTAGGTACTGGTCCCAGAGATTGCGTTGTGTGTGTCGGCTGATAAAACAAAAAGGGAATTATGATAATGATGGTAATTATCAAAATAGCCTAAGAAGAAGAAAAATAATCAAAATCAAAAGAACAAGAACAAGACAGGAATGAAACACGGGAGAAGTAGTACTCCCTCTCTGTGCTTAACCTGGTGAGCAGAAAACTTAATTCAAATTAAAAATTCAAAACTGGTTTAAATCAAAATTTAAAATAAGCATGTAAGAAGAATTAAAAGGAAAATCAGAATAATATCCACTAATAACCAATGATAACAGTAAGGTATCATTAATAATTATGAAGTTAATCAAAAAGGGGTAAAAGTGGTAATATGCAATTCGAAACAATTGAAAAGAGAGCAAAGAGAGCTGAGAGCTGTGAGTCGATTTAACAGGGGACTGCCACTAGATGGGTTACTTCCTTCTAAGTGGGTCAATCAGTGGTTGACCTGAAACATCTAGATTTCCACTATTAAACAATTACATTTTAATTCAAATCATGTTTGAACCAAATTCAAAGTAAATGTAAACAGTCAAAGGAAGGGGAAAAAAATTTCTGAAATAATATTCGCACGGGCAAAGCTGTAAATGCAAATAACTGAGAATTTAGACATCTAATTCAATAAACCGCAAGAGAATAGGGATTTAGCAGTGAGCGCATTATCTGAATTTGCACTCATGCAAGCTGGAATCAGAAGGCAGGGCGTAACTTGAACTTCTAAACAAAAGACCCCCTCTGCTGTTTAGTAAGCGGAATTACAGCCAATTTCAATATGACTTAGAATCTGATCGTTTGTCAGGCTGATTTTCTGCATCAAAATCACAACTAACTAACTAACAGAAAAAGGTTTCATGACCTTTTGCGGTGCTATATTAAACAAGGAGACGTGAGGCAGGATTCTTTTCACTGCACTAACACAAATGTGAAACAACAGGAATTTTCCATCTGTTGACTCCCATAAACATTTATCAAAATAGCACTTATGATTTAAATGTTTTAGGTTTACAATCAGGTAGCTAAGCCAATTTTAGACCAGGAGTTTTTTTTATCGTTTATTTTTGAAAAATCACTGTGGTTCACTACGAATTCAATAACGATATTTAATAAGCAAGGCCTTTTTAACTGAATCAGAGGAACATCGCTCATGTTCAGAATTACATGTTGCAACTAATAAAAGATTTCTTCATCTTTTAATTATTCATATTAAAATGTTCTCACTGCAGAGTGATCTTGGTCTTTCTTAACGGGAGACTTTTAACATTATACTGCAGTTTACTTTCATTAAAATAACAGTGACTATACTGTTAAGTTTCCATAAAAACCTAACGTGCTGACTTATTCGCTTTTTGCCTCAGTCAGTTAGGAGTGAGTTCGCGTCTTGCGACTTATCTCACAAGTACATAATTTCATAGCGCGCGTGCAGAAATTATTATTAAACATATACACAGATATTGAACTGGATTGCTCACAAAACGAAGTTTGAAATGCCCGCGTTCCTCCACCAATAATATGTAGCCGCACTGGGTTGTACATACATAATTAACTCAAATGATATATAGGTAATTTGAATAATTAATCAGGAATATGATTAATATATATATATATATATCTCATATGAAAGTTACATTAAAATTATTGAAGATGAAAAATAGCTCAATTGCATATATCAATAACTCATTACAAGGCACTGTAATTTACTCATTAATATGTCAATATTCCATTCTTCATATCAATTATAGTGATATCTCTTACTGTAAATTACCGCAAATCAAACAGTGGTTTGTCCAGCAAACGGCCGTAAGACTAACTTATCAATTTTCAATAAAGTTATCACTTCTTATAATTCAAGGAAAAATATTCTCTGGCCATGAAAGCATTATCCTATCATTATGAAATTTAGATTACTAAAAAGTAAAGAGCTTGTAGCTAAAGATCAGACATTTCATTGACTCGTGAAGTGAGCGTTTCAGTCAGAGGCAACCATGAATATATATTGGTTTTTAATAATTGAACTAATAATACATCAAACTACAAATCACACAGGGTAAATACGCGTACGACCATATAGACAGTAAACTTTGTACAAGACATAACGGAATCCAAATGAGGGAGAGAGAGAGAGAGAGAGAGAGAGAATGAGTGAGAGAGGATGAATGAGAGAATAGGCGTGATCACTGAATCACGCGCTCAGTTATGCAAACTCACAGACAGTAACCCTTGAAAGACAACAATGAATCAAATCATAGACAAATTTTAAGCAGCATTTAAATCTCCATAGAGAATGATACTTGCATGGGTCTCTTTGTGATTGGGCATGTTCTCTCGTGTCTTCCGTGCTGATGGGTCTCTTTGTCAACCGCCAGACCAGCGTGCGTGTGAGCAGCGTGAGCGTGGTCCTGTAGCTAGGCTTGTTCTTTTGTGTCTTCCAGTGCTGCTGCTGCGGACTCGTGCGGTATATTTGAAAGGTTCAACAAAGCAATGTTTCAGAATTCGTCTTCCTCGTGTGGAGAGGCAAATAGGTGAATAAACTTAGTAATGAAAAGAAACTAAAACACGGAGATGAAAGCTCCTGAAGGAGCCATGAGAGTAAGAGTCAGAGTAAGAGAGAGTAAGAGAGGGAGGAACTTCCTGGGTCAGTCCTTATAGCTCGACTGGTTCACGCCTCTGTTCGCGTGAACAACAAATGAACGTCCGCGATCTGAAGCGGGAAAAAGTTCCTTTGTCTCTGGGGAAACACCCACTCTAATAAGTTCTAGCTTATAAGATTTCAGCAGTGATATTCTAGCAAGTTCGTAATTCCAGATTAATACATTTTACACACCTTTAATATAGATACCAAAAATTACATATATAACTGATAGAAACACAACGTTATATTCATATGCAGATTTACACACATTTAAAGTTTGATTAACACATGATAAAACTGCAGATACTCCAATTTATATGGGGAAACATCTACTGCACAAGAAGGCAATACTCAATACATTTAGAATACATTGAGAAAATAAAAGGGGTACTATTCTCTTTTCTAAGAGTTAGCTTTCCTGTCCTGTTTGTTAGGTCATAAAGTTTTATGAGCTGCTAATGGGGTAGGGTTACAACTCATGATTCTATTTGAGAACATTAAAATTAGGAGAAACATTTCCAATTTATAAGTTAGCAACTTATACTCCTCACATAACAAGGATTAACCATTTTATGCAAAGCACAAACCTAATAAAAATACATATTATTAAGGGCTTACATAAAGAGCATAAAGAAAAGTTTGTGTGTGTGTGTGTTTAGGAATGTGGTCGTTTCTCCTTTGAGGCTGCTCACGTGACTTTGGAATGTCTCGTCCAGTGTCGTAAATAATTTAAATCCAGCCAGGCTGGCGCCAGGCCAGGCATTTAGCTTAGAAAAAGTTGGGTTTATATTCCTGAATTCAAAATCTACAAGTTTTGGGTTTGCATTGTTTTAGATTAAACGAACCGTGATTCGTTAGTTCAGAACCCATGAATCGATGACCTGCATATCTGTTACAAACGTCTCCAGTGCTCTCCCACACATCAGTGGATAGACCAATACTGTTCAAAGATGGAGCTCAAAGCAAGGAAAGGTATGAGGAATAAGAAGACTTTCTGGTGGAATATACATTTTATATGGTTGGGTCCTTATTATACATACTTATTATCCACAGAAAATAGATATAAATGCACATAAATAAGTATCAGTATTAATCCCCACCAAAGGTCTAGACCAACATCTCCAGCACCTTCAATCACATCTCTATAAGTATGTGACTGATGACACTGGATTGACTGATATCGTTCAAAGATGAAGCACAGAGTAAAAAGAGGAATAAAAGATGTAGGTCTTGTCTTTTCCTCACCACAAAAGGAGAAATAAAAAAAAAAGTTCTGCTCCCAAATCAGGGTATTGGCCGATACCGAGTACTGAATCGGTTCCTTTCCGATTTTATTTTCTGACATACATTTGACAATAATATTACTTATTTTTCTTAAGTGTAAAAGAACTTCAAATCCAGCCACAAATCTAATACTGTAAACTGAAAATCATATTTAGGTTTTACAGTATAACTTATAAAAAACAAATCTAGGAATATAACAATTATATATGAATAATATTTAAGGAATAATTGACGACGTTGAATTATTAGAAAAATAATGCACACCCGAGGTCTCTATTGTAAGAATATTTCTTCCGCGTCTCATCCATTGCCTCTTTTGCTAGTACTTAAACGTAGTTTTAAAGTTGGTAACAGAGGCTTGAGCCGGTGATAGCATTCTACTGCAGTTATTAATGAAGTTATTTGAAAGAGAGCGAGAGCAACAGAGACACATACAGAGAAAGAGGGAGAGAGAGAGAGAGAGAGAGAGAGCGCTTGTGTGAAGTGTGTGAAGAGCTGCCTGGAACTACATTCATCATGCGTTTCCCAGAAAATAATTACACACCTCAGAACATTCGTCAGCCAATCTGATTCAAGCATTCAACGTAGCATAAAAGAAAATAATCTCTTTAAAACTAAAAGTCCAGAAGCAATTTTGTTAAATAAAAGTTATTTCAGTTTTTAAATACAAAAGTACAAAGAAAAAGTGCAACAGTAACTTATACTCAATCTAAGTAGTCCTTTAAAAACACTAAATGCAGCAACAATGTTGTGAAATAAGAGACTTATTAGAGTAATGGAGTACAGAAATTAAACTTATTTGCACAACGCCACCCAAATGTCCACACAAAGAAAGAAGGCACAGTTTATGATTCTCGCTGTTGTCACCAGCCTGATTTGTTGCATTAATCAAAGCTAGTGGGCATAACTAGGTCTTGTTTAAGAAAATGGTATTGGATCAGTACACATCCAAAAAAAAAAAAAGGAATCGGAATCGGCCTTTAAAACTCATATTGATCTTTAATTGTCATTTTTAACAATCTGTACTAAGTGGTGGTTTTCATGTCTGTCATGCACAGTATTAAGCAGTTTTTAGCAAAGTGACCAGTCACTAGATCGTTCGATACTGTTCAAAGATGGAGCAGAGAGTTTCCTTAGCAATAAAAGGAATGAGCACTTATAATTTCTGGTGGGATGCTTAAAATTTGGGTATTAATACATATTTATACAAAGGGATTACACTGGATCGACCAATAATGTTCAAGCATGGAACTCGTAGTTTTAGGTGTGATATGGGGTTTTAGGATATAGTTATTTTATTTAACTATATAACACAAAGTATTAAAAACAAGAAAATTTGTGTTATAAGTGATTGGGATTTTGGGGGTTACCTTTGTCATTGAGCATTTTTGTTCTTTAAAAGGCTGAGACCAGATAAAACAACATCTCCAGCACCATCCTGTACATCTCTACAAAGTGACCAGTCACTAGACCGGCCAATAATGTTTACGGATGGAGCTCAGACTTTCAGGTATGATATGAGATGGTAGGACATTCCATTTAAGTTCTGTTACTTTCTTGAACTTTACACAAGACAAGAAAACAAGAAAATTAAGATAACAGTAATTTCAGGTATGACATGGGGTTTCTTTAGGTTTTATCTACTTTCTTTAAGCTATTATACAGTAAAAAATATAAAGAAAAAGTTACGAGACTAGGTGGTGTTTCTTCTCATTGTGGCTAAGTAGCAGCAGGCGTGCAGGCCGAAGTATGAAAGAACCGCGCTCAAAGAACGCTAACAATGATGACTAAAAGCATGACTAAGTGCAAAAGCTAGGAGCAAAAGCTAAGAGCAGGCTAAACGCTGGCTTGACTGATAACGAAAGCTAAAAGCAAGCTAAAAGCAAACTTTGATGGTGTCCTAAGTATTTAAACTGGCCTTTTGGCCACACCTCAAATGTTGTTTTGACCAATTAGATATTGTCTTTGCTCGGGGTATCATAAATCATATGTTATCTTGTCAAGCACATGGTCCGAATTTTCCCGCTCTTGCAGGTAGGGTTGTCACGATACCATAAAAAAAGGTGCATCTGTACAGTAATGAAGTCATGCAAATTGAAACTCTTCTCAGTGTACTAAGCATTAACACTGCATTAAGAATTTAATTTCTTGGATTTCTCAAAGAGGCTGTCGATGGTGGGCTGCGGCTTGCTGGTGGCAGGGTTAACTGTGTGGCTTTGGGCACCAGTTAGGGCAGCATGGTTCTGATTCTGAAAAAAACAACAAAAAAACAATAAAACAATAAGTAACTTTACTCTTCTGGTATGATAATATGAAATTAATTACCGTATTTTCCGGACTATAAGTCGCACTTCTTTTCATAGTTAGGCTGGTCCTGCGACTTATAGTCAGGTACGACTTATTTATCAAAATTAATTTGACATGAACCAAGAGAAAACATTACCGTCTCCAGCCTCTAGCGGCTGTAGATGGTAATGTTTTCTCTTGGCTCTTGGTTCTAAATAAATGTGACATATAGTCCATTGCGACTTATTTATGTTTTACTCCTCATCATGACGTATTTTTAGACTGATGTGACTTATACCTAGGTGGGACTTATTGTCCGAAAAATACGGTACTTGAATTCTGTAAAATTTTGAAAATAAAAAATAATTTATATATTCAATTGCCCATTTCATATTTTTTTTCAATACAATCGAATACAGAAAATGTTTACATTTATGTTGTATGTTAGTGCTGTACATTTAATAAAATAAAAACAGTGTGATACGACTTTTTTTATTAATCAAATGAAATCAGTGTAAGTAAAATACATTTCAGAACTCCAGAATTGGCACAGAAGCTGCACTTTCAGTGATACTACAATTACAATTGCATAAATAATGAGTGTTTATTTTATATATGAAGTTTTAAATATGAAATGCTAAATACATGAATTATATATTAAATGCTGAAAAATATATTTTAATATATATTTATTTATATATTTATTTAATATTAAATCCAGTAGGTGGCAGTCTTTCTAAATGATTTATTGACAGAGCCATTCAAAAGAAAGGTCTGGTCACTTCAGGAATAAAGCAAGTGATTACTCACACAAAACTTTGTGAATGGCTCATTTGACAATTTACTCACCCGATTCGTTCAAAACACAAATAGTTTTTAGGAACTAAACAAGCTGATTTTAACATTATAAATGAATAAAGGGCTGACGAGAACAGACTGCAGATGTCGCCATGTTAATGAATATAACAACATTCTTCGTTGAAAAGATTGTTGCAAAGAATGAAAACCATTCATCCAGAAGGTGGACAAAATAGCAACAAAAATATATACATACTATATAGAAAGTTATTATTTTAAAATGCAATGTTTAAACTGCTAATTTAAAAAAATCTTTTCAGTCCCTCTCTAGATAGCGTGAATAATATGCAACACCTTACTGTAATGTTAAACAGGACATCGTCAAGAATGAAGATAAATTATTTAAGGTTAAGTTACACTAACCTTTGTTTACTCTGCATAAGATGTGGGATGTGTCCGAAGATGCTTAATGAGGTTGCTTGAGTTTTCCCCCTTTAGCTTGAATTCTCTTTAGACATTCACGGCAGTTTGGTTTTCCTTCATCATCAGATAAAAATCCGAAGTAATTCCATATTTCACTATGTGAATTGCTCTTTTTCAAGAGACTGTCGCGTTCAAATGTTGTATTTAAATTCATTGTATTCACAGGAACATACCATTGCAAATTAAAATGAAATGAACCGAATCAGATGCGTGTTGGGAAAAAAAAAAAACACAACACCATATATGGTATATAAGGAGCGAATTCTGCACAGGATTTTTGTGCGCTTAAAGGGCACCACAGAAAGACGACAGGAAGACAAAAGACGCTATATTGTTTATTTGCGACACAAGTGTTCGAACGTTTTAGCAACTGCCCCACAAGCCACATACAACAGTAGGCCTATTTACGGTAGAACCGTAATGACGATACTACCGTTTAACAAATACAGTGGCACCGCCAGTATTTTGAACCCTTAGTATCGTGATACTACCGTAGTACCGGTAAACCGTGCAACCCTACTAGCAGGGTATAATTTTGGACATGATTCCTATAACAAGAATATGATACATTTGACAAATAACTGATGGTCAGGAATGTTTCAAGCTAACAGATTCAAACACATACATACTAAACATGAATATGAATCCTTAAGCTATCCAATAGTTATTAAAAGACATACACAATAAGTGATTATAAACATAATAGTCAAATGTGTGGGTTACATGTAAATGAATATGGAGTTAAGCAATGGACTGATGTTCATTTATAAGTTCTTTTGAGTTCATTTTGGTGCATGTACATCTATAAAAAGTTTCTGTGCCATTCTGTGCCAACATAAGGATGTTCTGTGGAGACCAGAGGTTAAAAGGTCCCCTTAGGAATTTCAGTCTGGTTTTGCTAGTTGGGGGGAAGTCAATCCAATGATCTTGTTTACTCTCATGGGTTTATATGTGTTGGTCATGCTTTGACCATCAATCTTGATTACTTGCACCAAATTTGACAATCTCTTCTCTGAATTGAAATTGTCAATAATTGTTCTTATGGTGTTAATGTTGAAAGCTGTTCTGTGAAAGAGTTGGTTGGTTAGTGGACTTGCTTCTGACCTGTGGCACTAGGGATTGATTTACAACATCCTGTTGCCTTCCTGAGAAATTCGGCTCATGTTTCAACCATGGTCCTGATCGACTCTTTAATTTGTCTGGTTCGGGTCTGATACGCTACAAGCTAAGATCAGATAAAACAACATCTTGTCACGATCGGGACACAGGAAAACACAGCGAGAGAGATCCAAATGCAGGTTTGTCTTTATTTAGGGGTAATCCAAATCGTAATCAGTCCAGGCAGGGTCAAAACCAAATTAGCAATCCAAACTATCATAAACAGACAAGAAAACACACGGCAGGAAGAAGACTAGAATGGTCGTGAACACTACAAGGACCATGTAGAAAAAACATGTTTTCTAAGACAGACAGGGTATAAGGGGGGGCTACTTTCTTGTACTTTCTGGTACTTTCTTTAAATATGAAGAAGGAAAGTGAAGAAAATTAAGAAAAAGACCATAAAGGATTAATAACATTGTAGGCCTCAAATGTGGTTTGTGTGCCTCTGTCTTATACAGTATTTGGGTTTTGGCTCTTTGCTTCCTTCAAAGGTTGAGACCAGAAGAAGCCATATCACCTGCACCATCCTGCACATCTCCACAAAGTAAACAGTCATTGGATCGGCCGATAATGTTCAAGGATGGAAGTTTAAGGTAGGATATATGGTTGGTATGGGTTTAACGGTAAATCTGTTCAAACCAAAAATGTTTGGTATGCGTTTTTTTGCTAAATACAGTGTTGTTTTAGCCACATAATGTGCAAAACTTAATTTGAAATTTCCAGTTTTATATGGTGTTATTTTTGGAAACAAAGTCTCAAATTTCAAATTCTGTAATTTCTTTCTGGAAAATCAACCAACAAATGCCATTTCGATGCTCTTTGGTATGGCACGATTGATCACTACAAAATAAACATTAATGAACATCTAGTTTCTTATATAATCACTTCATCAGTGTTTCAACCACAAAAAGATGCCAGTAAAACAGCTTATAAACAAAATGTCACACAACATGAACCCCCTCCCCCACCAAATGAACTGAATGTACTATAATTTTGATGAACATGTATGTTTTTATCATTTATCATTTATTGCAGTTATAATATTTATGCAGTTGTATAAAGGCACGGCTTACTAAGAAAGGAAGTGTTATCTTTTGATATCAAATGTTGTGTAGAGCTTTTTTTTTTGCTCATTCTAAAATAAATAATTGTTACAGCACACTTTCAGCCAGTCTGTTGACAGAGGATCACTACAGGTGTCCAGTGTGCACAGAAATCTTCAAGGATCCAGTTTCCATGCCCTGTGGACACAGTTACTGCAAACACTGCATTGAGATCTACTGGAGCAAACCAACTCAAGCTGGAGCTTACGCTTGTCCTCAGTGCAGAAAGAGGTTCAGAGATCGTCCTGTGTTGAATGTAAATGTGGCTTTGTGTAAACTGATTGAAGAACTCCAGAAGGCAGAGTTTAGTCCTGCTCTCCCTGTTCACTGCTACGCTGGACCTGAAGATGTGGCCTGTGATATCTGCACTGAGATTAAAACCTGTTTGACCTGCACTGCATCTTACTGTGAGACGCACATCAGACAACACTACACAGTACAAACACTGCAGAGACACAACTTAGTGGAGGTGATTCTAATCTTTAGACCTAAACTTGAAATACTCTTCTAGATGCAAGGCATTGGATTTTGTAATCTTTCATGTTTTTTTAAATATGTCAAGTCATATGAATTTAAAAATAACTTGGGAAGGGAAAATAAACAGGGGATCTTATGCCCTTGTTGTGCCTGAGAATTGTGAAGGAAGGGCAGTGTTCAGGAAGGGTCTAGGTAGGGGGTGGACTCTGGCAGCCACACGCTCTCCCCTCTCTGGTCCGGGGCGTGAGGGGCTGCAGCTTCATCGTGCTTAAAGGGAATAATGGCCCAGCATCCTGGCCCATCGACAATTTTACGGGAGCAGTCCCATTCCGGTACAGCAGGTCCGGCAGCTTGCGTCTCTGGCAGCACAGGAGTCTCTCTACGTTACCCTCCTGGACCCATGAGGACACCAGCTTGCATGCACAGGGGAAAGAGACTATTACTGAGCTATTAACAGCGCTGGTGATGAGGCTCCATTCACTTCAGGTGTGCCTCATCACACACTGCCAGACCTGGCTGTTTCTGCACCTCTCCTATCCCACACACCCACTGCCTGGTGAAGGGCGGTGATTAAGGGATGGGGTGATGATGATGCTAATTAGTGGGGAGGCAGCTGATCTGTCACAATTTATAAATATAAAACAGTAAAGTTAATTAACTTATTTTTTAGTTCAGAAATTCATATGACTTGGCATGTGTGCACAGGGCCGGCTTTGCCGACAGGCGACACAGGCGGCCGCCTGGGGCGTCATCTGCTGGACAGGGCGCAAAATTGCAGACTTAAAAAAAAAGTTAATTAAATGTATGTATCGTATTATGAAAGCTGCGCACACGCTGTACACTTTTACTGTGCACTGTCCACACACTGCTTGTATTTGTCCATTTCTTTTACTAGATTTACAATCCTAAAAAACGACTGAGTCACTCTGACAGGCAGCTGTCAAACTCAGCTGCTCAGCAACCGAGAGTGGCGCGAAAACATCTGACAGCTGGTTTTAGAGCTTGAAATGATGTCTCGCCTTGGGCACCAAATAACCTAGAGCCGGCCCTGTGTGTGCACAGTACACATAAGCCCACAGTATTACAGCTATTTGTCATCTATAACAAAATGTGTTTTCTTCAGGCTGAAAAATCGGCACATGGCATTCAGTTAATTGAAAGAAAGACAGAGAGAGACATGCTCCAAAATATTAGAAACCTAACAGCGAGAGTGACAGAACTAGAAGTGGTAAACACTTTTTTTATTCATACATTTATGTTAAAGGAAAACTTTTATTGAATTCAAGCTTTTATAAAAATTGTGCCTCTTTTCAGAGCTTGTTGGAGAAAGAAACACAGTTGTCCTCACAGGCTAAACGTTTATGTAAAGGATTTGAAGTTCACTGTAATGGTAGGTAAAATCATACAGGGATTTTAAGTGTAATTTAGTGATGGGTCGTTCTTGAATTATTCTTTTATTTTAAACAAATCTTTAATATGACTCAGGAATGACAAGTTGTCTCTAGGGATTTGTTAATTTCATGTTGATCGCACATCCACAAGATCCAATAGGTTCTGTACAGCAAACAGAAATTATTAGTTCACCTCTCGAGTCCTCTGGTTGGAGTCGTTCGCTCATCACATGACAACCCCATAGACTAGAGGCCGTGAGGTCTTTACCGGAAAGAGACATGATTATTTCATCTCTCGAGTTGTCTGAGTCATTCATTTTTTTGCCACTTATTTTAGCTTTATAGCTTTTTATTTCTTACAATTTATACATTTGTGAATTTATGTGATGTTTTTTTTTTTCCTTAATGAATAAAATTGTATCTTTATGGTTGGAAAAATCAGTTTGATAATTCCTAAATGTAACACAACATTACAAGATACTGGTCCGGGAAGTGGTCACATGCAGGGGCGGATTGGCAATCGGGAATACCGGGAACAATCCCGAACGGCCGGTCCATTTCAGGCCGAACCGGTCGGTTGTCAAAAAGGTTTTTTTTTTTTTTATGATACGCTACCCGGCCTGGCCGGCCGCTCAGCTGCAGCGGAACCTAAGCGGAACGCTTGTGTCTCTGTGTGTGTGTGTGTGTGTGTGTGTGTGTAACAGACCGGGCCAAACCAATACTTCCAATCTTGAGGGGGGATACGAGCGGCCCCTCTCACCTAGACTGATCCTCGTTTTTCCTGACATCCGATTGGCTCAAAGGCGCCGATCAAAGGAGTTTACTTTTGGTTAGGTTTGGGTTTATCATTTTTTTACAGTCTATGGTGTGAATGCAACAGAGGCAGACGTTAAAAATTAATAAATAAAGAAAGAAATGGGTGGGGCCGAAAAAATAAGAATGAAAAAGAAAAAAATGTTGGCACAAGAGGCAGCTAAATGCGCCAAATTAACAGACCTTTTTCGCAGTGAAAAGGGTGTTGTGGCAGGATATGCAGATGAGGAAGGATCCAGCAGCATGGACAGGACAGGTGCACGATTAGTGCAGATAAATAGCGTGAAAAAATAGAACCAGGCCCTTAAAACAGACACTGTAAACTGTGTCAAAATATATGTTTTCTGACCTTCATCAGCTCCTGTGGCATATGATGATAGTGAGGACGGAGGATCAGGAGAGAGATGAGAAAGTGTAGAGACTGCGGTAAGCATAACTACTTTCAAAACACTTGGGCAATGTCATGAGTGTAGATTATTTCCACATCTGCATAGTTGACGATTACCGCAATTCACTAGAAATTTAATAAGAGGCGTTTGTAAACCAATGTTTTCCGCCAAAATAAAAGCTTGATGCAGTTTGCGTCAAAATAAAAGACCATGTGCTTATCTCTTTCAAGTATAGAAATTGGTACAACTAATTAAGAAAGTTTCCTTTATTTTTTTGTGCATTTGTTTTACAAAATATGGCTATTACTGTCATTGGATTAATATTATAACTATTATTATGTATAGGTGTAATGTAAATAGACACTAACTAAAAGAGGTTTGAATTTTTCTTTGTTTTATTTGCACACTGAATATGGGTTGGAGCTTTTCATTTTGAACTCTCAAAGTGCACCAGATTAATGAATTTAACATTAAAATGCACAAAATTTTCTTTCGGGGGGCATGCCCCCGAACCCCCCTAGAAGGACAGAGGACACACCACCATAGTTTTAACAAAAATCCTGTAAGAAACACTGGTATTGCTATGCCAGAGCCGCTTATAGCATGTTTTAGGATTCACCGCTGTGGAGTATAATTCAACTGTATTAGTAAATATAACATTTTGACTTATTTCATCTGTTAACTCTCACTCGTTCCTATACTCACTCATTACATGGCATTAGTGGTTTTAATGAATAGGAGTTGGTATGCATATAATTAAGGGCGTGCAAAGATGGGTGGTGTTTATGATCATATAGTGGGCCGGTCTGGGCAAAAATGCCCGGGCCGATTTTTTGTCCCAGTCCAGCCCTGGTCACATGACCAAAGAAAGAATGACTCTGACCCGAAGACTTGGGAGGTGAATTAATAATTTCTCTTTCCAGCACAGACTGCATAGCCTTATGCCTACAGGGCTGTCACGTTATGAACAAACAACTCGAAACCTAAAGACTCGCGAGATGAATAATCATTTCTCTTTCCTGGAAACACTGCATAGCTTTACCTTATGGTGATGTGACATGACAAAAGAATGAAAGACTGGAAGACTCGGGTGGTGAGGTGAACTAACAGACTGCACACCCAGCAATGAAAGAATCATTTCTGTTTCTTGTAATTTGGTCTTGGTTGCATTATAGTGTATATAATGTGATCAATGTTTGGGTAAATAGATATTAACATTTAACATTTGAATTATATCCTGCTGAAATGAATTACATGACTTGAAAAAAGGATTTGTTTATTTTGCTGAACGAGATTCAAAGATCCGTAAAATTATCAGTCAGTGAAATGATCCGAACTTCACATCACTTGTGTATTTTTTATAATCACAGATTTTTATTTATTTATATATTTAGATTTTCCCATGGACGTAATTGAAGTTGCTGCTCTTGGTCGCTCGCTGAGCCTTGGCATGTTGTACAATGATGACAGCAATTCCTTTTGCCAAGGTATGATTTGTGGTGTTTGTGGTGTTTGGATAGTCATCATTTGGAAATATTATGCTGGGTCAATCATTTTTAATACCCCATGATGAGTTAACAATTGAGTTAATACATAGATAATCCCTACCAATAATAATAATAATAAGACAAGAAACAAATTAAAAAAAAATATTATCAAAATGTTTTTTTGTTTTTTTTTAGATGATATTCTATGGGGTGAAGGCACTATTGCCTCGATGAAAGTGTCTCTGCCTCGACCTCAGATGAATGTGAAGGTTATAGTAGATGACTCCCTTCATGAAAGGCTCACAGCACTTGACATGTCCTCAAAGTTACTACCAAATGTTTTGACTGGAGATATAAAAATTTGTGGAGCTGCAGCTTTTCTGAATCACCCTCTACAGTCTCAAAATCAGGACAGAGTTATACTACACTACAGAACCACCACCAGACTGGACATGATCAGCCAAAGACTCTTAGAGGAAGGAGTTCCTGCCTCAGTCATTAATGCACCCACAGCTACACATTTGATCATCGCAGTGTTCTATGGAGCCCAGGCTTTCTTTGTTTTTGACAGTAAAAGCAACATCTCTAAAGAAAATATAGTAATGGTAGATATTGTTAAGAAGATTACCTCTACTGTTGGTGTAAGAAACATATACTCAAGCCTCACTGAGACTGAAAAAGCTAAAGGATCATTATATGCTTGTAGTCTTTACAGTGATGAAGGTGACTGGACAAGTCCAATGTCTTTTTATAAGGCTGTGAAAGCCTATGGTTCTTTGCCAGGTCTGCTTGGATCTAGAGGTGAGAGGGCAATTCCTTTGAAGGTATGGCTCTACCCTTTGAAGAAATTGGACAAGTGCTCTGTTTGTGCTGTTCTGAATGGAGTCAGTGAAAACTTAAAGAATCGAGCCGAGAACATTCTAATAGATTTAAGAAAACCGATCAAGATGTGTCAGGACATGGTCACAAATTATGATAATATAAGCGTGACTGCATGGTTTCCTGTCCTGAAAGATAAACTCATACACTTTTCAGAGCTTCTGAAGGAGTACTACACAATTTTCCAAGTAGGAATCACAGAGATTGTTACAGAGGAGGAATTGCAGAGAATATTAATATATGTTCTAGAGAGACATGACCAATCACCATTCAGTGCAGAGAAAACAAACCAGTGGCTGTAGAATAAAGAAACTGAACTGAAGATTCTGAATGACCTTAGAGCTGCAGACATCACTGTTGTGAAATCAAAGGCAGAGTTACAGCAAGTCATTAGTCATTCTCAGAAAACCAGAGTGATGTGTCTCACTCTTTTTCCACCAGATTTTGAAGATTCATTCCTCACTGTTCTGAGGCAGCACATTGAATCTGATCACATGATATCACATGATTCACTGCCAGTTAGTATTGATCAGAAAGTGCTAATTGACGTACAACTGTTTATTGCTGCTAAAGAAACAAATGAAGATGTAGAGCGAACCGAGTTCTTTGCTGCATCTGTGTCTGGTGATTGTTTTCCTGAGTACACTGTGCAGTTTTATCATGCTGGGAGGATTGTGAGCAGAAATGTGAAGCTTGGAACAAAACCAGATCTTGCCCAAATAGTTCAGATAAAACAAACCAGTGTGTCCCTGAAGCTTAATCAAACACAAACCAAAAGCCTTGCGAAATATATGGTGGAGTATAGGGTTTTGATTGATGGTGGAATGAACAACAATTGGAAGCAGATTATTTTTGATGCCACAGCTCTTGATGAAACATTTATTAGTCAGGGGTACAATATCAGCTAAGATATATGGTTATTGAGCATAGCTATATGAGCAATTGCAGTAAAGCCATTAACTTTCAGACAACAGCAAGAGCCAAACCTGAGCAACTTGTTGTCACTAAGCTGAACAGAGACATAATCAAAATCACATGGTTGAAGGCTGAAGCTGTTGAAGATTGTCCAGTGCTGCAGTATATGGTTGAGTATAAAGAAGCAGGACTGGAGGGCTGGTCATCAGTACACACAGAAGGACCTGAGTGTAAATATACTTTAACTGTACCTCACAGCACCTGCTATAGAGTCAGAGTTTCTGCTGTCTATGGAGAAGGAGACATCAGCAAACCTAGTGAGGAGACACCAGTACCAGTGGATGGTTAGAAACATTTGTAAATTAATAAAAAAAAATCCCCTATGTTGTTCTAAATCTTTATGACCTGAACTGTCAAGCACAGAAGTATCATTAAAGTAGTTCCTAAAACTATACTTGCATGAACTTTTAATAACTTTTAAGATTAACCACTGTTATGATGCTTTCATGGTGCTTTTTTAATCATTTGGAGCTTGACAACTTTCACTTTCATTAAATGGAAAAATATAGCTAAGCTTAGCTATTCCTCAAAAATTCACCTATTAAAAAGTCATAGATAATTGAAAAAGAAATATGAGGGTGATTAAATTGAGTACAGAATTTAATTATTATTGTTATTATTATTATTTTTTTTTAGTAGAAGTTTAATTTACTAATTTTAATGTATTTTTCTTTGTTCCCTGCAGTGTGGACTATTAATACACCCATAAGAAAGATACCTTGTTTCCTAGAAGTGCTGAAACTCCAAACAGAGAAGAAACCAGTAGAGCTTAGAGTCTGGACAAAAGAAGAGAGTGAAGTGAAGGGATTCCTCCAGTGTCTGCCCTACATCTCACAGCTGAGGTGAGAGTCACCTTATAATACTCTTGGTTTGTTATGTTTTGCTTACGTATTTCCTTATCAGTTTGAATTAGTGGCTATTTTCAAGATAACTATTTCCAAGAAGTACTACTTCAAGATGGTGGATTGTCCATACACACGACTTCTCTCGCTCCCGACAGAACTTTGTTTTCGTGTTTTTTATCTTTTATTTTATTTTTATCTTGTGAGTTGCAGTGTTTTTTACGTCTTCATCACGTCTACTTGTCTTTAAGCACACATATGCAGCGCATACAGAGTTTCTGCTGGATGTCGGCAGAACCGCATTTTTAGATTTAAACTCCGCACACATGGAAGAGCTGCGGGACCTTGGTCTGCTCCAGAGGCCTACACCATCACCGACTCCCACTACTGCATCTCGCCCACAGCGGAGGCGCCACAAGTGGCATGAGGGGAAGCAGAAGAGGGGTAAGAACGGAGGTATCCGGGCAAGGCTAACGGCTAACACACACAAGCCAGCTATCCCCACTGTACTGGCTAACGTACTCTCTTTGGATGATAAACTGGACTACATCCGATTACTACGCTCAACTCAGAGGACTGTAAGAGACTGTTGTGTTTTTGTCTTCAAGGAAACATGGCTTAGCAACAGTGTTCCAGACGGCGCTATTCAGCTTTATCAGCTGACATGCTATCGAGCTCTTGTCGCGGGAGGAAAAACCTTGCGGCGGGCTTTGTGATTACATCAGTGATGCGTGGTGCCGCGATGCTGTTGTGGTCTGCAAACACTGCTCACACCTGGTGGATTTTATGATTATTAAGTGCCGGCAGTTCTATCTACCGAGGGAATATACAGCCATACTGCTCATTGCTGTATACATTCCTCTGAACTCCAACAACAGCAACAGGAATGATGCACTACATGAACTGTACCAGCACATCAGTGAGCAGCAGACAGCACACCCCGATGCTTTTCTCATCATAGCTGGGGATTTCAACCATGCAGACTTAAAGAGTGTTTCCAAAAATACACCAACACGTTAACTTTCCAACACGAGGTAATAACATTTTATACTTTGTTTACACCACACAGAGAGGAGCCTACAAAGCCCTCCCCCACCTCGGAGCCTCAGACCACATCACTGTCATGCTAATGCCTGCATACAGACTGCTCATTTAAGTCGCCAAACCAGTTCACAAACAAATTCAAGTGTTGCCGGAAGGGTCGTCAGAGGCTCTTCAAGACTGTTTTGACACCACTGACTGGAATATGTTTAAGCAGGCTGCCACATCATGGAACTACACTGCTACCAGAATGGTCGCATATGTGTCCTTTTGAAATGACATTGCGACCCTAATTTTTATGAGGTCGCAAATGTGTCACTGATTATTTTTGTACCTACCTTATGTTTTAGGCAATATGCTATGGTTTACTATGAGCATTTATTGAAACAGAATTGTGTATTTTAAAAATACGTTTTATAACGTGCTCTGAGCATTCAACACATCAGGTTGGCTTCAGCCCCGCGATGCGGGAAAGCTCAACATAGTAGCTGGTTACTCGCGCGCTGTGTTCAGTGTGCATGAGAGCATCACATCTCATGGACAGCAACACTGAACTGAGCTCTCCTTCAGGACGTTCGCGTCCTCCTGCACCTGAATGAACAAATACAAATCGCAGTTTAAACAAACAGAAAAGGATGCGAAAGAGCTTAATTCAGCACCGCGGTGTTCTGGTGTTCAGGGCACACGCAGAGACGCGTCTCAAAGTCTTTTTGCTTTTGTACTGACAAATACATACAAGGCATGTCAAAATATCTGTCTTGGAAAGTGTGTTCGAAAAGTCTGTGGTTATGTCTTAAGTGAAAGTAAAGAGTTGATAAAGAAATCGGATGTGTATCATTATAATGGATGCATTGTCTCTTAAAGTGACTCTTAAAGTAATTTACTAGCTCTGCTGTCTGTGTCTTTAATGTTAATCCAAGAAAATGAAAGTAAATCACTCACTGCTCTTGATTGAATTACGTTGTAGTTTTAACAAGAATTTATCCACAGTAAAACTAAAAATCAGATATAGGCCTAATTGATTATATTGTTTTACTGGTGGGTGCAGGACACTAGTTCATTCATGTAAGTGAGTATGGCAAAATACAGCGAACTGTGAAATATACCCAAAAATTCTTCATACTTTAGACTACCAGTGAAATTAATAAAAATAAAATAAAAAAAATTAGGGACCTGACCATGTTTTGCTTAATTGTTTCTTTCTTTAATTGCTAATGCAACCTTTTCACACCACAGACTGAACAAAATTAAGCATTGCTTGCTTGGTAATTGTTCAACAAAGTATGGATAGTTGTGTAAATATTGTCATACTGACAGTTGTCCAAAGTTTTGGTTGATTCCATTACATATCTTTCTATCAAAGCTATCTGACATTATCAAGATTAATTTGTTCTGACACAGTTTAACTGAGTTCTTGTCATATTTTATTTCCAATTTCTAAACTATAGCAAATAAACTGTGATAATGTGAGAAATGTTGAAGGTTTCTGAATACATTTTGGTTTGACTGTGTATTTTATTTTACAGTGAAGACTATGCAGTGCTATTTAAATTAGTTTCTGGACACCTACAAACTTAAACATTATATAAAAAATAAACATTGTGTAAATAGCACAAATAAATAAATAGAACGAACATACAGTAAATATTAAACAATTTCAAACAGGGCCCACTGTACAATCTGCACCAGGGCCCCTCTAACCCAGCTACGGCCCTGGGTTAAGGTACCAAGACAGAGCAATGCACTGTGTGTACTGTAAGAAATAAAACAAGAAGGCATGTGGTTTAAAAGTTGGCAAGTAAAATTAAAAACACATCTGAATGCAATACAGTTTCATTATTATCCAGAGCGGCTTACTATAAAAAATTTGTGCGACCAAATCATGTTTTGAGCCAGTAATTGAAAAAGTCGCGCAAGTGCCACCAGTGGAAAAGGTTAGTGTAGTTCCCTGCACATACAATAAAACCACAGACCTCCAAGAGTGCTCAGAGACTGTCACTGCCTACATTATCAAGTGCACTGATGATGTAACAGTCACAAAAACCATCACTGTCCGGGCCAACCAGAAGCCGTGGATGAAAGGGGAGGTCTACAGACCATTATGGAGTACAAGGCCCCACCGCGGACCTGTGACAGCAACATCTCTCTGCTGAACAAGGTGAACGCCTTCTTTGCTCGCTTTGAGAAACAAAACAGCTCCATTGCACAGAAGACCCCCCCCCCCACTCCCTGGACCCATTCCAGTTTGCATATCGGTCCAACCACTCGACCGATGACGCCATTGCAACTGCCCTCCACTCAGCACTCACAGATATAGACAAAAAAGGACTCATAAGTCAGAATGCTGTTCATAGACTTCAGTTCAGCATTCAACACTATCATCCCTCAACAGCTCATTTACAAACTGGTCCAGCTGGGTCTCAACACTATGCTGTGCAACTGGCTGTTAGACTTTCTGACTGGAAGACCTCAGGCAGTATGGGTCGGCAGAAACACATCCAGCACCATCAGACTGAACACTGGGGCCCCCCAAGGATGTGTGCTGAGCCCCCTCCCCTTCACTCCTCTGACTCACGACACCGTCACACAGCTCCAACCTCTGCATTAAGTTTACGGATGACATGACAGTGGTGGGTCTCATTAGCAACAGAGATGAGACAAACTACTGGAGCAAGGTGAGTCGCCAGGCTGGGCGGTGGAGTGACAACAATCTCTCTCTGAACATGGAGAAGATGAAGGAGATTGTTGTTGACTTCAGAAGAGTGCACACTCAGCATGCTCCTCTGACCATCAATGGTGCAACAGTGGAAAGAGAGAGCAGCACCAATTTCCTGGGTGTGCACATCACAGAGGAACTCTCCAGGACTGAAAACACAGCAGCACTGGACAAGAAATCACAGCAGCGTCTCTATTTCCTCCACAAACTGAGAAGAGCCAGAGCCTCGCCCCATCATGTACACCTTCTACAGAGGCACCATCGAGAGCATCCTGACGAGCTGCATTACTGTGTGGTATGGCGCCTGCAACGCGTCCTGCCGAAAGACTCTGTAACGCATAGTGAGAGCAGCTGAGAAGATCATTGGTGTCTCTCTCCCCTCCCTCCAGGACATTTAAGCAAGCTGTCTCACCAGCAAAGCCCTCTGCATTGCAGGTGATCCCACACACCCCTTTCACACAGCTTCTTCAGCCTGCTGCCATCAGGAAGGAGACTGCAGAGTCACCAGGCCAGGACCAGCAGACTGAAGGACAGCTTCATCCATCAGGCTGAACTCACTCCCGAACTTGCACCCCCCCCCCCCTCCATCGAAACCCCCCCCCCCCCCCCCCCCACTCACATACAGTGACATGCACCAGTCGCTTTGTGCAGCATTGGTCTGCTCACAACCTCATTCAGCATATAACTGACATCATTCAACTACCTCTTCAGTCAGTTTAAATTAAAGTACTGCTCTTTGAGCCCTTGTCACTTTAATCAGACTGAATAAACTTTTTTGCACTACAATCTTTTTATCTGCACTGTTTGTTCACTTCACTGGTTTGCACTCTATCTGCCATGTGCCTGGCGCTGCTTTATTTAACTTTATTTATTTATTTATTTTCATACATGTCCTTATTATATAGTGTATTGTATAGTTATATAATATATATATAATATATATATATATATATATTTTTTTTTTTAGGCTCTACTTTTAGTCTTAACTGTATGCACCATGGGTCTGAGGGTAACGCAATTTCAATTCTCTGTATGTATGTACTGTACATGTGGAATAATTGACAATAAAGCAGACTTGACTTTTGTACCTACTGTACAGCATAACTGCATTTCCCACCATCCCAGAAACTGTGGTTATAGCTTCGTTGAATTTGTCAGTATCATTTTAAATCAAAAACTTTACATGATAGACTTGTCCATTGTAATTTTGACAGAAACCATTAGCTTAAAGTGTAAAACATGATGTATACAGTTAGTGGAAGAGACTGCACCAAATGGATAAATAAAAATATCATCTTATTAACATTAAGTGTAAACAGTTAAAGATGTTTGAAATTTGAATCAAAAATAAAATATGCTATTTGTAATAAAGGTAAAATATCTAAGCATTGGTAGACTAGGAGTGCAAGTAGCTGTTGCTAACAAGGTCCACTAATTGCACTTGATGAAAATTAATTAAAATAATAAAAAAATGCAATATTTTCAACTAATTTACTGAAGTATTTGCTGTTTCTCTTTTTCAGATTTGATAAAGACATTTTTGATAATAAAAACAATAAAAAATCTGCTGTCCAGTTTTTGCTAAATATGATTTTAGCATCAAGGTGTGAAACAAACACTGGGGAAAATTACTCTCAACTACTTACATCTGTGTGCTGCTACACATCATTCCCCTGTAACGACAACAATAACTTGAAGACTGTTCATCAATCTGATTTCCTGTTGGATCTGTGTTCACATGTGAAGGACTATGAGACTCAAACAGGTAGGAGTGTCCTTCCAGCATTACAGACAATTTATCAGTCAGCGCCTGCAGTCTGGAGCATAGATCTTTTAGAAAAAAAGAGCTCCATCCTCCTAGAAGTGCTGAAACTACAAACAGAGAAGAAACCAGTAGAGCTGAGAAGCTGGTCAGTTGATCCAAGAGAAGTGAAGGGATTCCTCCAGTGTCTGCCCTACATCTCACAGCTGAGGTGAGATAATATTTTACTGTGATAAATAATAATGTCAATCTTTCAGTTATGTAATGTTGTTAACTTGGAGTTTATGTTGTGTATTGTATTTTTGTAATATGAATATGAAATACGAAATATGTATACAAAACTTGTTTGGTGCTTTAATAAATTCTGCTTTCCTCAACACAATTCATAGATTTGCTCCTCAAAATCAGGAAGAATCCTTTAAAGAGTGGGATAGAAGAAAGCAGATATTTACTTTGTATATGTGTTTGCAAGCTGCTGTCCATCAGAGACACTCTGTACTGACAACAGCAGAGACACTTCTGTCATATGTGCATCATTATGAGAGATGTGATTTTCTGCTGGATCTGTGGTCACATGTGAAGGACTATGAGAGTCAAACAGGCAGGAGTGTCCTTCCAGCATTACAGCCAATTTATCAGTCAGCTCCTGCAGTCTGGAGCATAGATCTCTCAGAGAGAAAGAGCTCCATCCTCCTAGAAGTGCTGAAACTCCAAACAGAGAAGAAACCAGTAGAGCTGATAGACTGGACAGATGAAGAGAGTGAAGTGAAGGGATTCCTGCAGTGTCTGCCCTACATCTCACAGCTGAGGTGAGAGTTAAATAATGTGATTAGCTTTGATTTAATTGATATGGGGTAATGTATTTTTCTTTCATTTGTATTTTAGTGCCTGTAACCACACTGACTGAATTTTGATACAGTAGGTGGACAACCTAAATGGGTATTACTGCCATGGATACCACAGCGTTAACTGCAAGTCAGTCGTGTGTTAAAATCATTAGCGAAACTACCGCCAAGTGGTGCAAAGTGAAGGATTGCGAAATGAATTTAATTGTAAAATGAGATAAAAGGAGGAAGTAAAACAAACATTTACAGTGAGTTAATTTCAAAATGTAGGATAGTCTTAGGCTACAGTCTACTAATCAAAAATTTTAAGAAGACCTTTACACAAAGGATCATGCTATTGTTATTAAACAGTAAATACATATAAGGCCTATATATATATATATATATATATATATATATATATATATATATATATGGATAAAAAGCTAAATGTTTTCATTTCGGTTCATTCTTGGTTTTAAAAAAAATCTTCAGGTTCCCATATGCAGAGCGAAATGAGAACGGTGCAGCATTTAGCAATAACTATTATTAACTCTGTTATTATTCTTGATTTTTTCAAACTACTAACACTCTGCATTTTTGAATTATGCCTTATGTGTGACCAAAAATTGAGTATTTTCTGTTTCAGCTGTTTGATCGTGCTGGTGCCTTGCGCACATATTCACTGGAAACTGCAGTCGTTCACCATGACATTTGGTTCGAGCAGGAGTCCACTTTGACATATTGTTAATTATGATTTTTTTTCCATCGATACTGAAACACACGTGAACTACAAAGCCTATTTTACCTCATGAATAGTAGTTAAGCTTCAAATGGGCAACATCACGAATATGGAAATGTTTGGATTTCTCCCGAGTGAGAGAATGAGAAAGCCCAACCTTACCTTATGCTTAGCTTTAAATTATTATTATTTTTTGTTTGTTTATAGCTAAGCCTATATTATTATATACTGCAATTATATTTATCCATTAGAATTATATATTTTTAATTCTTGTTTTGTTCTGATATATTTGTTAAATTTGAAGGATTTGTTGTAAAGTGAAGGGAACTAAAAATATCCTGTTGGTACATTATAACATTATTAGGCCAGCCGTTATTATTTCTAAATGTAATAAAATGCAACTTATACATGAATTATATAAAAAAAAAAAAAAAACATGACAAAAAACATATACACGACTCATATATTTTTTCCTCTCACAAACTTAATTTATTTTTTAGCATGTTTTAAAAATAAAAAATAAAGAAAACATACAGCAAATGAAAATAGGCGATTAATCCGTTAAAATTTTATTACTGTGTGTTAAGAGTAATAATAATTATTATATACTTCAGAGCAGAGCCTGCATGGGCCTAATCTAGGCTATCCAGGGTTGTTGTTTTTTTTTTCATTGCATCTGAAAATGACTCTTGACTCATTTAAAAAAAAACGAATTATATTGTTAGTTCTAATTATATTGTTAACACAAGTTCATTTAGACTATTTAACATGCACTGTGTCATTTTATCCTTTTAACTTATAAACTCCTTGAGATTTTAAATTGAGTTTAATAGTATGTTATTTTAGTAAAAAAAAAAAAAAGGTTTTAATTGCTTAAATTATTTCTATGAATTAGTAATATGTTATCATGTTTATTTTTGTAGAAAATAAGTATTTATTCTTTAAGAAAATAAGGGAAAAAATATGGGATGATCCAAATATTTGTTTTGCTTCACCTATTTATGTAGGCTACAATTATTCAAAAATAAATAAATAAATAAAATAATGTCATTAAAAAATACCATCAGCCTGAGTAAATTTGACCATTATAGAATTGTGACTTTAAAGGTTAGTGATTTAGGAGGTGAAAATACTGTGAAATTACAAATGGCATTGGATTTTAGAGCATAAAAACTGAAGGTTTATGAAACGTTAGCCAATAAAGCATTTTTTTAAACAATGGAACTTAAAATAGTGAACTAAAATATTTCAACCATACAGCATGTGAATAAATAGAATGCATACTTTTCTTAACATTTCATTATTCATAAAATGCATTACGTTTCTGGTGTTTGGATTTGTACTTCAATATAATGAGCTCCAAGTTTAAGAATAGCCCTAGACTAGTTTCTCTCTCTCTCTCTCTCTCTCTCTCTCTCTCTCTCTAACAGCATTAGCTCAATGAAATACTAATGAAATAGTCTTCCTTCTGGCAGAATTAATGTTTTCCTGCCTTGCTAAATGTTGGTCTCATGATCGATAAGTTGTATTCCCTCAATCCGATTTAGTAAAGTCAAACCACAGACGGTGAAGCTGGGTCAGTTAGCGGAGTCCCGCGCGCTGTGAGGGGAGCAGCTGCAGAGGATTCCGTTTGGTCTTAAAGCCTTCAGCAAAGAACTACTATCACAAATAACAATGAATTTCGTAAAATAATGATTAATTATCAGTTGATAATTTGTTATTATCATTATGGTCTATATAATAATGAATACAAAGAGTAGTGCTACTGAGTGCAGGCATGTTTCAGCCCAGTAACATGAAAACACATCGGTCCTCTCAGCCAAAAAAACAGACCGAATTCAGTTCAGCTGGAGGGGGTTGGGTTTTTTGGGGGTAGTTATGTATGACTTGTGGGGGTCAAGATAAAGCTGTGAATCTCTTACTCTTTCATATGGACAGCGTCTTATGAGGGTTTCAAACTTGCTGAGCCGGTTTATATAGGACTGTTGTTTTGGTTATACACTAAAAAATGGTCTGCCCTCACGTGAGATTTTTCTAGTTCTAGTCATTCATTTGTTATATTCAACTAATCAGAGGTTTATATTAAATTTACATAATCAAGTCTTAATATATTCCGCGCTCAAGCACATGCATTAAGTTTGCCACAAAGCACATGCAGAAGTAGCCTAATAATTGTGAAAAATGAGACATTTTAATTATTTATTAATAAACAAATGTTTTCTTGTCGGCTGCAAGATGAAATTCACAGTGCTGGCTCTCTCCGACAGAGAAATGCAACATTCACAGATTACACAATTGTCACGTACGGTGATACAAGAAACACAGGAGAGATCCAATTGCAGGTGTGAGATTTATTAAAAGGGTAAATCCAAAGGGGTAAACAGTCCAGGCAGGGTCAAAACCAGAAAATCCAAACACATAGAAACAAAACAAGAACACACCGGAAGAGCAGACTCTGGGAAGTATCAATCATACGACAAGGACTCCGTGACAAAGACTCAGACAGACCGGGTATAAATACACAGAAGGATAATGGGGAAACAGGAGACAGGTGGGGAACAATCAATTAACTAGAACAAGGAGGAAGGTGACCAAATAAGGGAACAAGACTAACAGAAAGGAAAAGGGACAGAAGTGAACACAAAAACAAAAGGCAAAAACAACAACATGAAGCCCCCCAGGGCGGAGCAGAAGACCACCACATCCTTGTGGTCGACGCCAGAGTCCTCCAGGGCGGAGCGGAAGACCACCACAACCGTGTAGTCAGGGCAAGAGCCCCCCAGGGCGGAGCAGAAGACCACCATGTCCGTGTGGTCAGAGCGGAAGCCCCCCAGGGCGGAGCAGAGGACCACCACGTCCTCGTGGTCAACGCCAGAGTACCCCAGGTCGGAGCAGATGACCACCACGCCCCTGTCGTCGATGCCGGAGTCCAACAGGGCGGAGCAGAAGGCAACCCAGTGACTTGACTTGACTCAGAAAGTTCAACGGTGACCAGACTTGTCTCTGGACAGTCCATGGTACCTAGCCCTGGCTCTGGAAGGTCATCAGTGACTAGCCCTGACTCAGGAAGATCATCAGTGACTAGCCCTGACTCTGGAGGGTCAACTGGAACCTGACTCGACTCTGGAGGGTCAACTGGAACCTGACTCGACTCTGGAGGGTCAACTGGAACCGGACTCGACTCTGGAGGGTCAACAGGAACCTGACTCGACTCTGGAGGGTCAACAGGAACCTGACTCGACTCTGGAGGGTCAACAGGAACCTGACTCGACTCTGGAGGGTCAACAGGAACCTGACTTGATTCAAGAGGAACAACTGGAACATGACTCGACTCTGGATGATCAACAGGAGCTAGCCCTGACTCTAAAGGGTCAACGGTAACTAACCCTGACTCTGGAGGGTCCATGAACACCTGACTCGACTCTAGAGGGTCAACCTGGAACTGACTCAACTCTGGAAAGTCAATGGCCACCTGACTTGACCTAGGACTGCCTCGGCCTCCGGAACGGCATCGGGCACCGCCTCGGCCTCCGGAACGGCATCGGGCACCGCCTCGGCCTCCGGAACGGCATCGGGCACGGCCTCGGGAACAGCATCGGGCACCACCTCGGCCTCCGGAACGGCCTCGGGCACCGCCTCAGGAATGTCCTCCTGGACGGCAGCTGCCCACTCAGGAGCGTTCTCCGGGCTTTGAGGAACGGTAGGCGCCTGTCTCTTCCTCCTCCGCCCTCTATGATGGCGAGTCGGTGGCACCTTGTCTGGAGACTCAGGCGTTGAGTCGGCCATCTTGTGCTGTGGCGCTGGGCTGGCGGCCATCTTGTGCTGTGGCTCTGAGCTGGCGGCCATCTTGTGCGGTGGCACTGGGTTGGCGGCCATTCTGTGCTGTGGCACTGGGCTGGCGGCCATCTTGTGCTGTGGCGCTGGGTTGGCGGCCATCTTGTGCTGAGGCGCTGGCTCAGCAGCCATGACGTGAACCGTCTTGGGAATTTCTAGGATCTTGGATAGCTTCTCGAAGTAATCGAGAAAGATGTCAGTGGCCTTCTTGGGCGTTGGTGCTGAGCTGGCAGCCATCTTGCACTGTGGGGTGAAGCTGACGTCCATCTTGCTTCGTGGTGCGGGGTTGGTGGCTATGGACCGCAGCGTCACTGGGTTGGCGGCCATCATGGATAATATTGTAGTCACGCAAAGAAATGATATAATGTGTGTTGATGTTGAAATATTATGGATACAGATACACATCCCTCACTCTAAGCATTTTTTAGTTGGATGCTGTTATCGTCCCCCAAGCGCTCATGTAAGTTACTTAGACAAAATATGTGAAATTGTAGATAGAGTGTCTGATGAAAGTAAAGACACTTTTCTGTTAGGGGATTTTAACATAGATTGGTTCTCTAAAGTTTGTCCATTACGCAAAAAACTGTCCTTAATGGCCAGTCTCTGTAATTTCACCCAGCTTGTTATTCAGCCCACTAGAATCGCTGTAGGTATTGATGGCAGGAATACATCTACATGCATTGATCTGATATTCACTAATATACCAGAGCTTTGTTCACAAACAGTTTCCAAAGCTGTGGGGTGTAGTGACCACAATCTGATTGCTTTATCAAGAAAAACTAAATTGCCTAAATCTGGAGTTAGAATTGTTCTCCGCAGGTCCTTTAAAAGGTTCAACCCAGATTTATTTATATTAGACATCAATAATATGCAATGGTCAGATGTTCTTGAAGAACAGAATGTCAACACTGCTTTAAATATGTTTATGGATAAATTAATGAAATTGGTTAATATGCATAATATGCATAATATGCGCTCCATGGCTGGACAATGAATTGAGATCATTGATGCTTCAAAGGGATAAAGCCAAAGCAGTTGCTCAAAAAACAGGGAAGCCTGAAGATAGGAAGACGTACTGCACATTAAGAAACAAAGTCACTAAACTAAATCATAGTAAAAAGAACGGTTATTTTAAACAGAAAATGTATAACTCTGTGAATGATGGGAAAAAACTGAAGTTTTTTTTAACTCCCAGTGTTAAGCAAAATTTTGGAGAAGATCATCTTTAATCAAATAATGGATTATTTCAATACAAATGAATTGATGACAAAGTTCCAACATGCATATAGACAAGGCTTTTCCACAAACACTGCCCTAGCACAAATGACAGAGGCGTGGCTAACATGTTTGGATGAGGGAAACTAGTAGGAGCTGTGTTTTGGATTTTACAGCAGCTTTTGATGTAATAGACCATAGACTTCTCATAGCCAAACTTAAAGCATATGGTTTTTCACACTCAGCACTAACTTGGGTGCATAGTTATCTTTCCAATAGGGCGCAACAGGTTTATTTCAATGGTAGTCTTTCCAACTGCTTAACAACATCATGCGGCATAGCACAAGGAAGCTGCCTGGGTCCACTTTTATTCTCAATATTTATAAATGATTTTCCACATGTTTTTAGAAAGGCTAGTGTGGTTATGTATGCTGACAGGGGCGGACTGGCCATCTGGAGCACCGGGACTTTTCCCGGTGGGCCGCTAGCCAATGTGGGCCGGCCCACCCGGTACACAAATATATATATATTTTTTATTTATTTTTTTTTAATTGACGGAATTCATAATATTACATCTCTTTTCTACGCAAATGGATGAGTGAGTCGATCGCGCAGCCAACAAGCGCGTTTTCGTCTAATTTAGAGAGAGACAGATTCATCTGGTACAGCGAATTTCTCTGAGCAGCAGGCCACTGTATACGTTCACTTAAAACATAACCGACTGTGTTTACGAGAATACTTGCAGAGACAATTATTTTGAAATAATTGTGTGTGTATTTATTCATTCAGAAGCTAGGATACCCAAAAGATGAATTAATTCTTTGTACGCGCATTGTCTGAAATGCTTCTCACAGCGCGTGCTTTGAACGAGTGCGCGCAAGCTTCGAACGCGCGCAAATTGTTTAAAAAAGTTGAATCAGCAAGATTTAGAAACAAGTGAAAACGATCAACTACGATACATTTCACCCCTCCAAGCGAGTGAACAACGCGAATTTTAAATCACTATTAACGATAGCCCGTCGGGAAGAGCAGTGATACATTTTGGAGCCCGACTGCAAAACACAATAGCCCCTGGACGTCGGGCTAGCGATTTTGCGAGCCCTGCACCTCAGATCTATCCAGTTTGTGAACCACTGGTTTCCACAATGTTTTCGTTAAACAAAATAAATGATTATTTTAAAAGATTTACTCAAGAGAATAATCTGTTCACGAATCGGATCATGAACTTATATTACCGCATATTCATGCATCTGTTAATTGCAGTGTTGGGAAGGTTACTTTGGAAATGTAATAGGTTACAGATTACAAGTTACCCTATTTAAAATGTAATAGTAGTGTAACTTTTTCAATTACTTTATTAAAGTAATGTAACTAATTACTTTTGATTACTTTTTGATTACTTTTCAAAATCTCCAATAAATGTTTATTTGCAACTGTTAATCATCTTCAAACATTTACACCATTCAGGTTTAACCTTACAGCAGTGCTCAATACTGTCAGACTTTTACAATCCTTCATCACTTGAATTAAGATGATCAAATTTGAACACATGTCTGCATGTCTGCTTCATTAATTTCCACATGGGGCGGACTGGGATAAAATTTCAGACCGGGAAATCTCACACAACTCATACAAACAAATTCATGGACAACACTATTTTTTGTATGGACCTGATATAAAAAAAGATTTAAATCTTTAGTTTGGGGACATGCAAAATAATTAAAAGTTCTCTCCTGAACTTCACCTTCACTTCATTTCTTTTTTCTTTTCAGTCTCTTTATTTTGCCCTGTTATCCATCTACCTCATGACTTTAACACTCAAGATTTAACAAAACTATACTTTCTAAATTGCCTACATGTCAAATTGAGTGCATCACTACAATATAAAATCCTAATACTGAACATGAGTCATGTTTTTCCCTCACAAAAATTAACTGCTTTTATTACGTAAAAGTACAGTAACCATGTTTTTTTTTTATTTTTATTATTGCAAATGGATTACCATTTGTATTTATTTTTAAATAAATAAATATGTAAATTTGTGGCATGGTTTAACAACAGTAACCTTTGTCTCTGAATTTATAGCAAATATTAAAACTTTGCATATGCTTTGATGCAAGTGTACTTTTGATATATTTGTCCAAAATGTGGCATATTCCATCCGTGTTAGGCAATAGCAATCCCGTTTTTATGACTGGATTCTACTAACCAGACTATGTTTCTGCATCGCGGAAATTATAGGGCCGTACGTCTCAGAATAGTCAGTTCAATTTGGGAAAGAAATCAATTACATCTGTATGTGGATGTGTGTAAATATTCAAATGTAATCCCCACTGTAATCTTTAAAATTTTCAGAAGTAACTGTAATTTAATTACTCATTTTTTCTTAGTAACTGTAACTGATTACAGTTACATTTATTTTGTAATTAAATTACGTAATTAAGTTACATGTAACTAGTTACTCCCCAACACTGGTTAATTGAATGCAAAGTGTGAGTTCTAGGAGAATGTTTGTCTCGTGATGAACATGTATCGCTCACTAGGAGTCGCTAAATGAACAGCTGCAGCAGCAGGTTATCTTTTTTTTTTTTTTTTTCAATGGAAGATCAGTTGCCCTATTGGTTAAAATCCCCAAACAGTATACTTAAATATCAAATAAATAAATTACATCAAAATAGGGGCGTTTGCGTTTTGATGTGGTGGGCTGCTGTGGGCCAGAAAGTCCAGGGCCACTTTTTGGTCCCAGTCCGCCCCTGTATGCTGATGATGCAACTTTGTTCACTGCAGCATCAACATTACCTGAACTCAATGAGAATCTCCAGCATGAGCTAAACACAGTAGTGGACTGGGTGAAAAAGAATAAATTGGTACTGAATATTTCCAAAACTAAATGTATGATATTTTGCAATAGATACATGTTACCAAGTATCACCCCACTTAATCTGCATATAGAGAGCAATGTGGTCGAGCAGGTTATTAGATTCAAACTGCTGGGTGTTAGACTAGATAATTTATTATCGTGGTCAGACCAGATTGACCACATTGTCAGTAAGATGGGTAGGGGTATCGCTATGTCCAGAAAATGCTCTGTATATTGTCCAACTGCAACATTGAAAAATGTCGTCCAAAGTCTTGTTCTATCTCACTTATATTACTGTCCAGTAGTTTGGAGTAGTGCGGCCCAAAAACATCTAAGAAAACTTCAAATTGCACAGAATAGAGCAGCCAGAGTAGTTCTGCACTGTTCTTTTCGCGCTAGTGTGCGTGAGATGCATATTAACTTATCTTGGTTAACAGTAGAGGCAAAAGTAAAATATAATCTTTTGTTGCTTATGCACAAGGTCATGGCTAATGAAGCATATAACTTTATAAAAGAAAAAATATTGTTTAGTGGATATGGTCATGAGCATGTGACACGCTCAGTCAGCAACAAGATAATGATTACTCCCAGTCCAAGATGTAATTTTATGAATAAAAACTATTGCATACAGAGGGGCTGTAGAGTGGAACTCACTTCCATCCAGCGTCAGGGAACTCAAAAGTACATTTTCTTTTAAGAAAACAATAAAACAGAGTTTACAGGTGTGAAAGTATTATTTATTTGTATTTTTGCATGTTTTGTTTTAAATTGTTTGAATTGCATGTTGAATAGATGTTGCTTTTTGGATAACTGCATAATTTGTACTTCTTTCAAATGTGTGTCATGGTAGCTAATATATCGTATAGTTTTTATAGATTTTATTGATTAATTGAATTTTGTATTTTTGTATTGTGATTTCAGTGGACCCAAGGAAGACTAGCGACCACCATAGTGGGAGCTAATGGGGATCCAAATAAAACAATAACAATGGGCAGTGTCGCTGACTTTCCTCTTCTGCCCTGGTGAGACGGCGGCTCTGGTCCCTCCCACGTGAGCCCTGAGTCGAAGGGGGGCCATGGTGGAGAGCAATGCTGAGCTTCCTCTCGCCCACCTCCTCCTCGGCGACCTCCCCTGGTCCCGCGAAACACGACCAGGCGGGTTCCCTCAAAGCGATCGCCTCTCTCCCGCTCGGTGGCTGGGGAAGAAGCGTCAACCGACATACCACTGGATCTGTGCGTGACGCAGTCCTTCTGTCACGTACGGTGATACAAGAAACACAGGAGAGATCCAATTGCAGGTGTGAGATTTATTAAAAGGGCAAATCCAAAGGGGTAAACAGTCCAGGCAGGGTCAAAACCAGAAAATCCAAACACATAGAAACAAAACAAGAACACACGGGAAGAGCAGACTCTGGGAAGTATCAATCATACGACAAGGACTCCATGACAAAGACTCAGACAGACCGGGTATAAATACACAGAAGGATAATGGGGAAACAGGAGACAGGTGGGGAACAATCAATTAACTAGAACAAGGAGGAAGGTGACCAAATAAGGGAACAGGAAGTGATAATATGATAGACACCGTGGGAACTGAGGACACCTAGTGGATACCCAGGGAACACAACCCAGACACTGTGACAACAATGCTTTCATTTTCGATTAAAAAACATTTCAAGCTTTCCGTAGATATATTTTTCATGTATATGAGACACAACAATTTTAAGTAAATTCATTATCCGGAAAAAATTAAAGTGATGAGAGGGCGCCTCCCTGTCATTAATGCGAATTAATGATTTTGCAAAAACAATGGAATATAAATATTAATTCACATTTTGCATATGCATTACAACGTAAATTATTTTTTACATGCAATTATCCAAAATAAAACTAAACAAGATTTGTAATGAAGATAAAACAAATAAGAATAAATGCTGCACATCTACCATCACACGCAGTGCCAATCTTGCACATATTTTACACACCTGCATTTAAATGCAGCTGCATTTTTTTAAAAATTGAAAATGAAAACAAGTACGGCTTGTTTATATGAAAGCAAGTACGGCTGGGTGATAAATTGATTTTATCGATAAACTCGAATTTGTAATTTATATAGGTTTGTTTGAATGAAAATCAGTTTTCTTTTTAACATCCACCAACGCTCCACTCAGGGCTCCCGTAGTTCTGAGTGGACTCAACCCTCCTGCGCGAGTCTGCCACAGAGACATGCTACCGAGCAGAGGATGAGCGGAGTGGAGTGATTCTGACTGGAGCGAGGAGAGGATATTAAGAGTCTGAGCGTCGTGGTTTTCACTCGCTCCAAGAGCCTCCATCACGGGTACAATTCATGCCAACAGGCCATAATATAACTGCATATTCAGCAAGAATTCATGTTAAACTTATTTAGCTATGGCTTGATCAGGTTATAATGACTGCAAGAGTCGAGCGGGATGTTACAGGCTATAGGAGTTTGTCTGTTTCTTTTACTGATTATTTTCGGGTTAAAGCATAATTTAAACAAATACAGCACATTCACACGCAATGGCTTTAGCAATAATGCATTCAAACAAATGTAATCTTACAGTGCTACTACATTATCAGTAGGCTATCTGATTTTGAAATCTTGAAGAAATTCATCAATCTGTTTAGATAAAATAACTGACAAAAATGTATTGTTATTTTCATCACAAACAAAATTTGCACAGCAGAAAGCAGCAATTAAAGATTTAATGCTTACAATGTTATTAGTTTGGCATGTTATATAGGGAAAAAAGTTTACACACAATAGCCTAAGCCACTTTGAAACTCTCCTGTTATTTTTGTTTTATTATTATTATTTTTGTATATAGGCTACGTTATGAACATAACATTTTAAAAATACTTTATTCATTTTAATACAGTTTATTCACGGAGTGAAGGCGGGGCGTGTTTCTGGTATCAGTGAGCGCGGAGGGTAAGTTGTTGCTGCTTAACTCACAGACTCTGATGCTGATGCACAAAAAAATAAAAGAAACTTTCTTAATTAGTTGTACCAATTTCTATACTTGAAAGAGATAAGCACATGATCTTTTATTTTGACGCAAACTGCATCAAGCTTTTATTTTGGCGGAAAACATGGTTTACAAACGCCTCTTATTAAATTTCTAGTGAATTGCGGTAATCGTCAACTATGCAGATGTGGAAATAATCTACACTCATGACATGGCCTAAGTGTTTTGAAAGTAGTTATGCTTACCGCAGTCTCTACACTTTCTCATCTCTCTCCTGATCCTCCGTCCTCACTATCATCATCTGCCACAGGAGCTGATGAAGGTCAGAAAACATATATTTTGACACAGTTTACAGTGTCTGCTTTAAGGGCCTGGTTCTATTTTTTCACGCTATTTATCTGCACATTCCTTGCGTTTCTTCTCCATCTTTTTTTACAGATACACACTGACACTGCTGCCGCTCGCTCACTCGTTTAAAGTTGTGATTGGGCCAGCCCAGTGTCAATCAAGAAAAGAGCCAATGGGCCGCTTATCTACGTGTTTCAAAACTAACACTGACTTTGACCAATGCATTACACTGGCACAAACCCAGCGCCGCCAATTAAGCAAAGCAAAACAAAACGAATGGGCCGCCGATGTACAAATTTTATGGGCCGTTTAAAAAAAAAAAAAAAAAAGTATGAGTATGAGATATATCGGCCCAAAAAGCACGTCGGCCCACCGGGCAAATGCCCGGTATGCCCAATGGCCAGTCCAGCCATGTCAGTGAGGCAAAACTGACGTCTATTTGCGAAAATGTGCTTTGATGCGCTTGTTTGATAACTTGTGGTTAAAGCACCACTCAGCGGTCAAAAGCTGCAAATGCACTTTACAGATGCCGCAGCGGTAAAAGGGGCATTTTGGATGTCTACCTACTGTAGGTGTTTTTTGCTTTGAAGTAATATGTAAGACTTTGTGCTTGTAACTGAGCAGTGATAAAAGTTTGTTGTATATAAACTAAAGCAGAGATAAATCTGAGATAAATGGGTGTAGCTCAGTCATTTTTCATCTGATTCCAACAAATTATACATAATTATCCATATTTTAATGGAGAATGTAAAAATAAAAACAACTTTTTTTTTTTTTTTTATTTGCTCATTGTGACTTATTTTGCTAGCACCGGTCACATGTAAAAGCCTGATCAGTAGCATTAAAGTAATCAGAATGCTGCTATTTACAGTATTTCTTTGTTACTCATTGACACGTGAACTTCCCCTTTAAATAACGTCATGCTCTGCCCTCTACATGTATGATGTGGCTCCTTTTAAGCACTGTTGGAAGTGAATGAATTGATTCAGCATTTCGACACTTCCGTAAGGATACGTTAAATTCGACAAAGCAGTTTAATAAAGGATGTATTGATCTCATGAATTACTGAATTTTACTTTACCAATATTTTTTGGCTGGGTGTTAAAGTTTTATACGGGAATATTACATGACACACTGATTCTTTAACAATGCATTGATACAAAACGCACACCTTTTAGAACAATTTCACAGCATGATTTCTCGACTGCCACAAATACTGTCTAAACAAAATACTGATTTTGTGCAGTTTTTACTGTACCAATATTTTATATTGGCCTCTGAACTCAGTTTATTGCATGGCAAAAAAATAAATAAACTGCCGGACAAGACGCGGCTTCACACCACGAACCATGTAGGATGAAATGCTCTTCTGTCACCTGCTGATCTTAATTTGTATTAGTTTAAATCTGACTCATTTTCACAATAGAGTACAACAATGCATAGACATTTTGAACATGATGAACATCAGACAGTTGAGATCCTCAACATATGTATCACACATGACAAAGTGCTCATTCTGAAATCTGAAGAAAGGGTCAGTTTGGAGGACACACGTAACAATCTGATGTTTTTAGTGCACTTCACCAAACCCACACAACAAAAGAATCACAGAATCAAGTGAAACCCAGTAAACCTTGAGATTATTACTTGTGACTTTAGAACAAAAAACATTAGATATGAGCACATATATATAAATAAATTAAACAACAGTGTCACGGCTTACGCTGCTGGAAGGAACACGGAGCCGAGGGATAAACGAAACAAGGATTTATTAAATCAAACATAGGCAAGGTAAGTAGCAAATAACAGGTGGCTAGTGGCAAGTAACAGGTAACAAGTGGACAAGTTGACAAGTAACAAGTAGACGAGTAGACCCGACAAAACAGAACTGAAAGGACAAGGCTTTTGTACAAGGGATAATTGGGAAAACACAGGTGGATGGCATGACTTGATTAACAGGGACATGGAACACGTGCGGAAATGACTAGACACACCTGGGAACTAATCAAACCACATAGAGACAGAAACTGGGTCACAGGGGCAAAAAACACACAAAATGAGTCCAGGTGTGTGACAGTACTCCCCCCTCCCGGTAGGTGCGTCCTCGCACCGTAGAAACAACAAAGGGAGGCCAGCAGACAGGGACCACAGAGGAAGGAGCCAGGGAGGAGATGACGGAGGGAGGAGCCAGGGAGGAGACAGGAAGGATCTGAAGCAGGAGGCACCCAGCAGGACCCAGGCCACAGCCATAACGGCCCAAGGTGGGGCCGACGGAGGAAGGAGCCATGGAGGAGGAATGGTCACCGACTCCAGGGACTCGACCCACGGCAACGGAGCAAGTGGAGGAGGAGCCCGAGGCAGAGACGGAGAGCCGAAGAGCCAGGGTGACGGGGAGGAGCCGGAGGTCCTAGGCGGAACTGATGGCTCTGGTGACTGACGCGGCGATGTGGATCCGGAAGGCCGCGGTGAGGCCAGAGTGACCGAGGACTGAGGTGTAGCCGAGGGGATGAAGGAGCCTGACGGAGCCGGAGGGACGGAGGGATGAGGCGAAGCCGGAGGAGTGGACACAATACTGTCTAAACAAAATACTGATTTTGTGCAGTTTTTACTGTACCAATATTTTATATTGGCCTCTGAACTCAGTTTATTGCATGGCAAAAAAATAAATAAACTGCCGGACAAGACGCGGCTTCACACCACGAACCATGTAGGATGAAATGCTCTTCTGTCACCTGCTGATCTTAATTTGTATTAGTTTAAATCTGACTCATTTTCACAATAGAGTACAACAATGCATAGACATTTTTCAGTGGCCGGGTTCCATAAGTATTTTTCCCATTAATGTTTCACATAGGGATTAAAAAAAATAAAAATTGTTAAAGATTTTTAAGCCATGAACCAAAGCCAACCAGCTCTGAGGTGAAACACAACAGTACAAACTTTTATTTGAAACATAAAAGTATTTAAAAATGCACAAAAAGATGAGTGCGGTTTTAAAGTGCAGGACAAAGGTAAAAGAAAGAAAAAAACTGTGTACAGTGTCTTTAATGAAGGAATCAACTACTGATTTTCAGTTGTTGATTCTGAGAATAGAAATGATGCAGTTTGAAAAAAAAAACACATGTATACAAGTAGTTTACAAGTGTAGGGAGACACATAATCGTGACATCATTCACAGAGCTTTATGGGAGGAGCTCCTTTGGCACCAGTTTGTGATTCTGTGATTCGTGGATTTTGTCTGGAGGGTCATGAGTATTGTAGTTCTTGAACAGAAATTGCCTGTTAATTATAAATTTTCAATTATTAATTTTAAGTTTAATTTAGTTCATGGTTAATCTGTCTTTACAGACTTACAAGTTAGTGCTAAAAGTAAATTTCCCTGTGAAGAGAAGGAATGGATTTTTTACTTCCGTGGCTCAACTGTTGCACAATAAAATGTTGCACAATAAAAGAACAGTAACACATCTCTAACAGAATCTTGTTCACTCTTTAGATTTTCCGTACCACACAATAAAACAGCTGAATCATGGGACAAAAGAAATAGATTATTTATACTGGATCTGTGTCTGCAAGCTGCGCTCCATCAGAAAGAGACAATAGAAGAAACTGTGAAGAAACTGCTATCATCTGTGAATTATGAGAAATCTGATTTCCTGCTGGATCTGTGTTCACATGTGAAGGACCATGAGACTCAAACAGGCAGTGTCCTTCCAGCATTACAGCCAATTTATCAGTCAGCTCCTGCAGTCTGGAGAATAAAGCTCTCAGAGAGAAAGAGCTCCATCCTCCTAGAAGTGCTGAAACTCCAAACAGAGAAGAAACCAGTAGAGCTGAGAGACTGGACAGATGAAGAGAATGAAGTGAAGGGATTCCTGCAGTGTCTGCCCTACATCTCACAGCTGAGGTGAGAGTCTCATTGAGAATCACTACTCATCTTTTTTTCATATTTTCTGCTCTCAGTTATGATTATTGGCAAAAAAAAAATTGTGAGTAGAACTACATTTCACACCATCTCATAAACTGAATGAATTAATAATGATCCAATAGTGCTGTTAGTAGAGCTATGCGTAACTTAAAATGTTGTCCCTCATCTCAGTGTCTGATAAAGTAGTGTTTGTGAGCACAGTGCTGCCGTTACCAGGGAAACCGCTCTATTTCTGACGCTCCAAAAGTGCCGCCTGCTGACAGAGAATGAATTGTTCAGACTAATTTGAAAACCGACCGATGTTATTACACAGCATAAACAGAGTTATAAATGTGGATAGACAAGAAGATTATGTGCCTTCAAAGATGTGAGGTTTATCACTTTGTAAAACTTTATTGTAGCTATTTGTGAAAACATCTATCTGAACTGCAAATCATGTTTTTTTTGCAGTCATGGTCTAATATGTTACCGTAGACATTGCCCTTCCCCGCTCATACAGTATTTATCTAATGTGTGCATGCTTAATAAGCCAAACACCCTGCAGATACCCTGTAAATTATTTCTAGATTTTTTGGGGGGTTTAATTGTATAAATTATATACTGTATGTTGGCTATTTACATTATGCAATGTTAAATGCAATCCAGAAAAGTGGTTTTTAATAGCTCAATAACTTCTGATTTAAAGTAAATAACTCAAATATGTGTAAACATGTAATTACCAGAGTTATGAAGTGCTGGAAAATCTTGAAAATCTTGAATATCAGAAAGACGAGATCCTCAACATATGTCTGACAAGACAAAGTGCTCGTTCTGAAATCTGAAGAAAGATTTATGCTTTGTAACATATGTGCATATGTCTTCATTCAGCTTGTACAGGCTGTTCACTGTTTATATAATAATGTTGTGTTGTTATATTGTTTTTATTCATTATTTTAGCACAAAAGAAAAACATGTATGCACAAAAAAAAAATGTTTTCAACACTTATTTCAACTTTTGTTCTAAAATTAGTGGTTTTTAAGAAACGGCTCCTTTAAGGTCAGTGAATGGCCACTGTTAAGATTGACTAATGTCAGAGAGCTAAAATATAGTACAGACAGTTTTGAAGTCCATCAATGAAGAGAGATGTTCTTTGCAGCCAGATTGTGTAGTTATGCAATTGAGCTGCTGACTATCTGCACCATAAAAACCAATTAAATTTGATCCCTTGATGCACTACATAGATTTTTGTTCAATTAAATGCTTAATAGAATAACAATGTCCTTTTCCCTTATACCACTATTTAAAAAAAGCCCTTTCACCAAAAACGTCATATTTCAATAAGAAATACATCAATGAAAGACAGAAAACGGCACCTCTTAAATGATTTCATATGGGTCAAGCTCTTTTAAAATATTTATTGTGTGGTTATTTGGTCTAATTTGTCATTGTCCATTCAGTGTTTATCATTTCAATTTCTTCTGATTATGTCACAAAATCTGTATCTGCATATTAATGTGGTGAGAGTTTAATTACAAAATATTAACAGGTTATGTTTTTGTTGTTTTATAGATTTTGTAAAGACACATTGGATGAAGAAGATGAAAACTCAGCATTCACGTTTCTGGAGAATCTGAGTGCTGCAGCTACAGAGAAGAACAACACTGAAGTACTGGCATCTGTGATCAGCTACACGTCTTTCCCCTATGATGAAGATCATTTTGATTATTTTGATTATTCATATATGTATAAGGTTAAACAGTCGAATTTCCTGTTGTATCTGTACTCCCATATGAGGGACTATGAGACTCAAACAGGCAGGAGTGTCCTTCCAGCATTACAGTCAATTTATCAGTCAGCTCCTGCAGTCTGTAGAATAAAGCTCTCAGAGAGAAAGAGCTCCATCCTCCTAGAAGTGCTGAAACTCCAAACAGAGAAGAAACCAGTAGAGCTGAGATACTGGACAGATGAAGAGAGTGAAGTGAAGGGATTCCTGCAGTGTCTGCCCTACATCTCTGAATTGAGGTAAATGATCAATACTGACTTTTATTTAACTGTAGTAAATAAGAAGTTATAGTTTTAGACATGTACTGTTAACATGAGCTTTATGCAAAGCATATATTCTAACAGAAGAAAAGAAGACAGTATGCTTGAAAGCATAAATGTATATATTTGTAAACATTTCCATTCATTATATCATCATCCTGCAGAAATGCAGAGCGGTTCATCCCATCTCTGTGTAAAGTGTTTGGGTCCAGAGTGAAGGCAGATCAGGTGACTCCTCTACTCCAGGCTTTGGACTTCACAGTCACACCGAGTGGAAAATTACCCAGCAGCACCTGCAGATCTGTGGGCAGAGTGCTGGGTCTTTCACCCTCAAAACTAAACCTGACTCTAAAGCCACAAGCCATTTCTGTCAGAGGAACCAGACTGCTCTTCAAACACATCAAACACCTGCAGAAGCTGAGGTCTGAGATATATTATCTGCACTCAAACTATATATATATATAACATCTCTGTTTTTGAATGACACAATCTGGAATCTGATGTGAATGTTTTTTTATGATTTTTTATTTTGTTTTTGACAGTTTGGAAGACAAAATGTTAGTAAAAATGGTCAGAACACTGAGATCTTTTGATGGACCTTTCCCTGTGACCACTGAGGAACTTTCACTGGTCACAAAAGAATCAAAGCAGAATCTCTCTCATATCCTGAGAAGATTGACGTCTCTCCTGAGACTGCTGTCTGTCCAGTGTTTGGATCTTACTGAGTGTAAATCTGAGTCTCTGTCTCTCACACCACTGTTGGGTCTCCAAGAACCCTTGACTATAAGGTCTGTTTTCAGTACAGCGGCATGGACCCTGCTTTGTGAATAAATTAAATTGTTTTACAAATTTATAAGCCCTGTTCTATCTGTATGTTCAGGCTCTCTAAAGAAACTCTTCAGCAGCTGGTTTCAGTGGTGTATGAAGCACAGGATGATGAACTGACACGCTGCTTTCTGAAGAAAGTGTCTAAAGATCTGACTTCCTGTTCACTGACCTGGGAAGTGATTCATTACCTGCTGCAACATCAAGCTCTAAATTTGAAGTTGAACTTTATAAAGAGCAAAATCTCTTGTGAAAACATCAGAGAACTTCTACCACTATTAGACAGAATCCAGCTGAAACGGTAAAAGAAACTTAAAGGATAGAGCTGTTCAGTTTGAACACACTTTATCATAAAACCTGAAAGAGAATTGCTATTTTTTACCATGAATTCCCTCTGGAATTTCACATGCTTTTTAAGTCTTATTATACTTGCTTTATGAGTAAAATAAGTCTGTTGGTAATACTTGACAATATTTTCTTTTTTACAACATAAATTACACAGTTGAGGCATAACCATTGTGCCCTTTAAAACAAAATGCTACAAGAACCACAACAGTTTGTCAAACAAATCTGTAAATAACGTGCTTGTTATAGATGTAGACTTTTATATAGTTTAGTTATCTTAACTGAAACTTAGAAAAAAGTTAGACTATGAAAAGTATGTTGTAGACACAGACTTAGTTTTTACACTTAATTTGAAAACTGTTGTACTAAATGCCACTTAGAAATTCCCAGGGCAAATTAGCCTTTCAGGTCATTAAATGGTTCAATTGTATCCATTCGAGTCATTAAAGTTGCTTGTAGCTGATTTGTCAGTTTAGGGATTCATCATTGAGTGCCTTTAATTCAAGTAGACTTCATTGGGTGATCTTCTTCTCCACAGGTTGAGCCCCAGCTTTACTCTGTCCATCATTATGGAGATTTATGAGACTCATTTTCCTCAGTATGTGTCCAGTCTGATGAGTTCTGTGAAGAATTACATCAACCTGAATGGCCGAGTGTTGGACTCTGTTCACTGTGCTGCTCTGCGCTTCACTCTGCAGCACTGCAACACTGTCAAACTCAATCTGCTCTGGACCTCCATACCAGCGGAAGAGCTAGAGAGCTTTCTGCCTTTACTCAGGAGAGTCACACATCTCAGGTTTACTGATAGAACAGCACTGATGTCACATTAAACATGACTGTTCTGTTGTGTGTGTCTGTTAACAGTATCTGTGTGTGTTAGTGTTGACAGGCTGCTGTTGCTGAAGCTGCTTCATTGCTGCAGTTCCTCTGATCTCCAGCAGGAGGCAGCAGATGTTCTTCTCTCTGCTCTTCACCACAGACTGGACTTCTCCTGCTGCTCTGCTCTGGATTTAACAGACACAGAGGAGAACCAGGAGCATTTGAAACTAACTGAAAAAGACTGTAGTATAATCTCATCTGTGCTTCAGAAAACTCAAAGCATCGTGAAGTTGATCTTACAGGACTGTGAGCTCTCTGAGGAGGCCCTGAAACAACTTTGGCCAATCCTGCCTAAAGTCCAGCTGAGGTGAGACATCTGACAGATCCCTTTCATTGCTACTATGACAGTGTATTTATTTATCTCCATGTATAATATCCTGTATATTATTCTCACATGTTTATCGTTGTGTTCTTCTTCCTCTCATCAGTTGTAGTAAAGCTCTGCTGCTGCAGTTTCTGGCTTGTGTTAGTAAAGATGGATCTCAGAGAGGCTCTTTGAGGAGGACTGAGGCTCTTTCACAGGCTTTAGGAGGAGAGATGGACCTCAGTGACACTCAGATGGACCCGAGAGCTTGTGAACAGCTGGCGTTGTTTCTGGAATATTCTGAAGGACTGACAGAACTGGATCTCAGTCACTGCAAACTCACAGAGCTCTGCGTGGAGCCGCTGCTGCCACATCTGCACAAAACCCAGACTCTGGAGTGAGTTACACAGACACGTCAGGAATAGAGAAAGACAAAACACTTTATCCAAAGTTCTGCTTATTTCTTTTACTTTTAATCTTTTAATCTCACTTCTTCTTACAGCCTGAGTCACAATAATATCACAGATGAATCAGCAAAGAGAATCCACAGTGTTGTCTGCACTCACAGCAATCTTCAGACTGTACGGTAAGTGTGTGTGATCTGTGTTTTATTAGTGAAGGTCTCGGAAATTTAGTTTTAGTGACTAACTAAACAAAATATAAATAATTTCCATTTTATGTTGATAAAATCATATGGCTCTGTTTAAGTCAATACAAGTCAAATTTTGTAATCTGTAATCTAGAATAGTTTCATTACAGTAATGTAAAAAATTATAATAAATAGAGTTACGTCTGTATATCTAAAAAGCATATTTAAAATGACATTTCAAATATATATGACAGTGGTTAATTGTAGAATACATGTTTTGCAGAGCTATATTTTACACTTTGATTATTGAACAACTTTGACATTACTACGTATCCTCATTTTTGAGAGATGTAGATGAACTGAAACACATCAGTTGATTTGTATTACATGTTGTGGTCAATTTTGTCTTTGCAGACTCTTCGGAAACAAAATCTGTGAAAGAAAGCAATTCACCAGAGACAAGCGATTTGAAATATGGTGAAGATCCTGGGCCAGAACCGTACTGATTTAACATTAGGAGGGTATTCAGTATAAGGCTTGACTCATGATGAAACAAACTTTGCAAAGCACTTAACAGTGTTCTGTGTAGAAATTTATTTTTATGATTAACAATAATAGCTTTATATTTGAACCAGATTTATTTAAATGAAATGTTTATTACAAAGCTATGATGATGTATATTTTACATTGTGTTAGGCAAGAGTTATGTTATAGATATGTAGCACTATAGGAGGTTTTGATCTGCCTTCACTGGCTACCGTTCACCGCTCACATCAAGTTCAAGACTTTGGATGCTGACTGGAACAAATATTTCTGTTTCATATTCTTCTAGACAATGTTTAGAGCTTCTAGACAATGTTTTATACTTCGTATTGTTAGCACTACATTGATCCTCAGGATAAATATATTTGTTATACTCCTGAATTTTAATTTGCCTTGGGTAAAAGCATCAGCTAAATGAATGAATACTCCAGTAGTCAGCCTCTTTTAATACATGTAATCGAGCTGTAAGAAAGATGTGGATTTTATTATTATAATGGTTAAGATTTTCATACTTTCTCTTTATTTCTTTATGTATTTTTTTTCTCGAAGCCGTTTGCATTTATAAGGTTTTCATGATTACACCGCTTTGAAGCAATTTTACATATCCTTTAACCGTTATTAATTCTATAAAGTGTAACCAATGCATGTCAGGCTGAGTTTTGAGAAAGACAACCATTATTATTCAATAAACACTGCTTAATATTTACCTGTACTTCGTCTCCGGCTTTCTTCTCCTCAGCCTTGCTCCTTTTGGACTTTAAGAAAAACTAATATGACAAGATGTTGACTTAAAAAAAAATGCAATGCCGATCAAACTGCAGAGAGGGAGAGGGAGCGAGAGACCTTGCGTGTGCTAATGTGCGTGTGTGCGAAGCGCATGTAAGACAGAGAGCATTCTGATTGGCCTGTTTTTGCAAATCAACCAATCAATTGTCAGTGTGGGCGGGCTTTTATCTCTTGTCCTGAACAAAATTAATCAGTTATGTCCAGAGGCGTCGTGCCCATTCAAAGTGAGGGGGCACGTGCCCCCTCAGATTTCTGAGCCAAGTGGATTTTAAATGCAGCTTCCAAACGAAAAAAAAAATTGCAGAATAATATTTTTTATATATTTGATACAATCACAGCGGTGTGATTAGATCGTTCAGTGCCATGGGCGTCAGTTTGGTTTGAAATGTGGTGGGGACAGAGACGCTTTCAGAAGTGCTGGATACAATGATGCATTTTTTTTTTCTCTTTCGCGCAGGTCATGTTTTGAAAGACGTCCTGTATCTTATTAATGTAAATAAATAAAAATGTATACAAAAATGTGATGATGTCCGACTCGTTTTATGAAGAAGAAAGCCGTACAAAGCATTAGACATATGATATATGACCCACTAATCTGCTTCATATCATCATATAAGTACCATGTTGACAATATGACATGGCCATGACGTGGTTTAATGTACCTAAACAATGATTACCAAATTTCTTTTTCATGTTGCTTTGTTATAACCACTGAAAACGGGGAAAAAAATCTAACCCAAAATCGGGCCTCGCTCTACATTATCCCGCTTATTACATGGCTACCCACCAAATAAATCAATAATTTGACACAAAATATTGATTTAAAAAAGAGTTTATTGATTTAAACATGATTGTATTGCTTCCGCTAAAGAAAATAGTTCCGTCTCTACGATTAGAATCCTGCCGCGTCCATAGCAACGCTCTGTTTTTCATGGCAACGGTTTTATTATTAAGAAATAACAGACTTCATTCTACAGTGGAATTCAACCAAGCCATGTAATAATTTGATTTAATTCCCAGTACAATTTACCATATCTACACACAACACAACTTAAGCACTACAAATTTTATCAAGATTGAAAAAGCAAAAATACGTGTAGCACATGAACACTATTGACTATCACACCATGATCTGACTGCTCTCAATTCACAACAACATGCATCCATCCAATCTACATCAGGCATTTTGACTAAAACTTGATCCATTCCTCATCATCATCATCATCATCATCACAACTTTTTCAGAATTCAGCAATAGATTCAAGCAATAATTAAACAAGATACTGACTACTCAACAATCATCTCCCCCAATACTTGCTGTATGAACGCATACCGTAAATAGCTAATTAAGTTGATGGCTAAGGAAGTCTAACGTAACATTAATTGCAAGAGAAGAATTAAAACAGCCAATCCCTTGTGTGCAAATGCACAAGACCTAGCCATAATACCAGCAAATCTTAATAAACATAAGTTATCGCGTCTTACCTTTGTGTCAATGGTCTGCAGACCCATGCTGTGTGTACAATAACATCCATTTGTTCTACAGGTTATCACTTTGATATGTTATAGTCCATGGCACTAGGATGCAACCTTGTGATATTGTATGAATCCCAGCAAAGACTAGGTAGCCTCGTTCCCGCTCGTTCACTGTCCATTCCAAACTGTCAACTCATTTGAAAAACATTCTTTAAAAAAAAGAAGCGCGATAGTCATATAGAGAAAATAATAACAGTGACACGATGACTCCCCCTCCCCCAACCTAGAACGTATCCCAATGTTACAGTTGTTGCAGTTTTAATGAATAGAAAAGCGTGTAGCCAGCGCAGCAGCAGAACTCGAGGTTTTCAAAAAAAAAAAAGTGGTGGGTACAAAATGACTCATGACGAAATCCGTCCCCCCCGAAATCGACGCCTATGTTCAGTGCACAGCATCAGCTGCTAAATTCAAATCTGCGTTCGCTGGCTGGCGCTGAGCCAGAGACAGACGCGTTCGTACAACTTCATGATAACCAATCAGAAACTATTCTGTTGCGCTTATGGATGCAATGGCCAATCAGAGACGTCCAGAAGAGTCGTCACTGAAACGCGGTGTTTTGTTCACTTGCTCGCTGACTGAATTATTTAGCGAATTCTCTCATCAGAAACAACAAAAAGTGCAGATGTGCGTACGAATGTAAGTAAGATATTCGTTTCATAATGTAAAGTGCTTCAGTGATTTTAATGGGAGTTTTTGAGAGTGCCTGAACTCTGGCTAGACTGAATGAAAATGTTTTTTGATAATGTAAATGTTCTTTACTCTCTGTAAAATGAAAGTGTTAAAATAAGTATCTTACAATATTGTTATTAAAATTTACATTAAATGCAAATTCAGTCGTATTAAAAATATTTTATGGCATGATATGGCACTTAAGTAAAAAGTCAGGTTTTTATGTGTAGTTAATAGATTACACTACATTTCCATATATTGATCAAATAACAATCTATAAAGGTGCAAAACGCGTTTACCTACACATATTTGAGAAACGAGATATTTCCTGATATATTAAGCATGTTTGGAATTGTTTTGAATAAAAAGGAAAAAAATAATTAAAAAAGAAATAAGCCTATATCAGTTATACAGTGCTTTCGTAGAATGACTTATATTCCCGACCCCCCCCCCCCAAATGTGCCCCCTCAAAAATCATGAATGCATGACGCCCCTGGTTTTGTCTATCTAGAAACAGGAGCACCATTGCAGAGGGAGAGTGCCGCAAAACAAAAAAAGTATAAGACACATTTTACGGCAGACTACACGAAAGTGTACTACTGTCTTATAGGTGTCAAACATAATGACAGTCTTGCTCAAGCATTGCCCATGGAGGGTTATATGATTGCAAAAGGCATGTTGAGATGAGTTGACAAGTTTAATTTCGTCAGCATATTATTCAGGTTAGTTGCCAAGGCTACATGAAAACAACCAACTCCTTAGACCTGTTTAAAGTTGCAATGGAAAATAAATAAAAGCAGTTTACATAAATTGTATAAGCAGATTATATAAATAGTAAAAGTAACATATTTAAACATAATTAAAGAATAATTACATAGGCCTATAGCTTATAGAAATAATATTTTATGCTTTTATATCTGTTAGGGACCACAACATGTTAGGGAGGCTAAGCGCAGGGAAGGCTGCTCCAATATATCTCAGTTCTCCCATTCAGATAGGCAAAGTCTCACTAAGAAGGTGACTACAGCTGAGATGTTGTAATTGAGATTTAAGTTTGCGCTAATTCGGGTTGTTTCGAACCCCTGCAGACAGTCGGTCAGAACTGTGTAATGACATCAATGGTAATGAATTCACTCTGCAGACTCCAAATCTCTTTGAATGATTTACTGATGATAATTTCAAAAGTAACAGGTGTGGTTTCTGGAACAAAATACAGATATAAACTTAAATGAGTGATTACATTAATTTACTTTAACATTTAGAAGTGATAGGCAATACTCTTTACAAATATGAATAACCATATATGTGAGCGGTTAATGCCAGTACTAGGAAAACAATAGACAGTTATACTATGTAAGGCCACAAGATGGCGCCATTGGCACATTTATAGTGACTGAACACATTCAAACCAATGATAGCATGTAATCATAAATCACTAATAATCTAACACATTGTCATATTCTACTGTAAATAGCAGGTATTACTTGCAGTAGCTATTATGATAATAGAGCAAAGAATAACAGGATGGCAGCAGTATTTAAATAATGCAGATAACACAATTTCCTATGACGCGATGGCGCTAGATACATCCGAATCGCGGCAAGAACGATCAGCATAATTCTGAGGAAAAAAACTAACAAAATACACTTACTTTCTATTCACGCACACAATATTACATCAGTAATATTCAGATACTGCCAACAAACGTGCGATAAAGTGGAGTCATCTCAAAACGATCGCGTTCATTGTCTCTGCTCGTTGCACCTGCTTTTCTCCTTACCACGAGACCAGTGATGACGTTGAAGAGTGCGATTGGTCAACTAACAGAGGAGCCTTTTGAACAGCCGCCCCCGAATTCAAAGCTTGAATTCGCACATCTTCCAAAAGGGTTTAACCTATAGTAGGTTATTCCTAATCAAGCAGGACTGGAAGTTTGATAAGACGGGATACTGGTCGAGTGTACAGTTTTTTCTTAACCTCTACCGTGACTGACCTCACCCTTGAGTCTACTCCTGGGAACACTTCTGTGATTTTTCCCACTGGCCACAACGCCCGAGGCAGTTGAGGGTCAACAATCATCACCACTTCGTCTACTTGCAGATTCTCTTTATTTAACCTCCATTTCTGGCGAGCTTGGAGACTAGGCAAGTAATAGCTGATGAAATGTCTCCAAAAATGATCAGCCAAGAGTTGGCTGTGTCGCCAACGGCGACGACTCAGCACATCCGACTCCTGATAAACCACCTGTGGCAAAGAAGCATCTCTGCGTCCGATGAGAAAGCAGTTGGGAGTTATCGGGTCGATATCTGATATATCTGAAGAGGTGTAACCCAGAGGTTTTGAATTCAAGATCCCTTCAATTTCAGTTAAGACTGTTCTCAAGACCTCTTCCGTCACAGTCTGCGCCCCTATGGTAACTCGTAGAGCCGTTTTAATTGAACGGATCTCCCTCTCCCAGCATCCACCAAAGTGAGGCGCTCCTGGTGGATTGAACACAAACTTGATTTGTTGGGCAGCCAGGTTACGTTGAAGTTCACTGTGCAAGGCAGCAAAGGATTCTTTCAACTCTCTTTCCCCACCCTTGAAGTTAGTGCCTTGGTCACTTAACAATTCATGTGGTTTTCCTCGTCGCGAGATGAATCTTCTCAAGGCCATCAGGAAGGAGTCTGAATCTATACTGGTTAGGTAATCAATGTACACTGCCCTGGTTGTCAAGCACTTGAATAATATGCCCCATCTCTTCTCATTTCGACGTCCAATCTTGATTGTGTAAGGACCAAAGCAGTCCATGCCAGTTGAGAAGAAAGCAGGTTTGAAGAGCTGTTGTCTTGCAAGTGGCAAGTCAGCCATACGGGGGACTTCTGGTTGACCCTTCCATCTTCGACACTCTACGCAGTGTCGTTGGTGGCGCCGAACTGCTTCACGTCCTCGCAATACCCAGTAGGTCCTCCTTATCTCTGCGAACACCCGTTCTGGTCCAGGATGGTGCAGCCTTTCATCATAATCTTTGATAATGAGTCTGGTCACAGGATGCTGAGGGGCAAGGAGGATAGGATGAATTAAATCCAGATCTGTCTCACTGCGACGTCTCAGGCGCCCACCCACACGAATGAGTCCAGTGGTAGGGTCAAACTCAGGAGAAAGAGAAGCAAGCCTACTCGTACCTGATACCGGTTTCCCTAACTGCAATTGGGCCACCTCAACAGCGAAAGAGTCTATCTGAATCTGACGAAGCACTAATAACTCTACCTCCCTCCGTGTATCAGCGCATGAGAGTTTTGCCGCCCCGTGAAGCTGCTGACTGCATGCCTCAAGTAACTCAGTTAACGTGTCATATTGCTGTGGATTCGGCATGGATAGCACTGTAGTTGATCCACAGAAAGCAGACTGCATTAACTCGTTACTTTGCCCATCAGTTGGCAAGGAGAGTTGATTGGGCCAATTTGCTAGTGGCAGTTTAAGAAAAGAAGGCCCTTGAATCCACTGGCTTCCTTCAACAAGGTCACAGAGGTGTCTGCCTCGTGTTATGTCATCCGCAGGATTGTCTTCTGATCGTATGTGCTGCCATGTTGCATTTGCTGTGAGTTCCTGTATTTCCGCCACCCGTGTCCCCACAAACACTTTGTAACGGCAAGAGCTTGACAACAGCCAGGTGAGCACAGTCATGGAATCCGACCAGAGTGTTAAGGAACAGATGGGAATAGTGAGTTCGGTGACAAGGACCTTGGAGAGCTGAGCACCACTGAGAGCTGCACATAACTCTAGGCGTGGGATGGACTGCTGCTTTCGGGGTGCAACACGTGACCTAGCAGCCAGGAATACAACTTCAACTTGGCCTTCTTGGTTCTCTGTACGCAAATAGGCTACAGCCCCATAAGCCTTCTCTGAAGCATCACAGAACACGTGTATATCACGCCTGCTAGAAGGGAGGTCCATTTTTGAACTGGAATAACACCTCGGCAGCGAAATCTTCTCCAGATCACTCAACTCTTCCTCCCACAATCTCCATAACCTGAGCAGATCCTCTGGAAGCTGCGGGTCGTCCCAGTCACGCTTTTTATCCCATAAGCGTTGCACCAGTATTTTCGCTCTAGTGGTATATGGGATAATGTATCCAAGAGGATCATATTGGCTAGCTAGAACCCGATAGATGCTGCGCATAGTTACTTTAGAGCAGTTCACAACCCGATGTTTGTAGTGCAAGGTGTCAGACTGACACTGCCAGTGAAGGCCAAGTGTGGATTCAGGGGTTACTTGCTGACCCTGACTAAGCCAGAGCTCACAGCTGTTAGATCTTGATTCAGGTGGCAAGTGAGCGATCACAGATGGGCAATTGCTGGCCCACTGCCGTAATTCAAAACCTCCTTCAGCTAGGAGGGAACAGAGCTGATTGACAAGTTCTTTAGCCGCATCTTTGGTGGTGAGACTGTACAGGCAATTGTCAACATAAAATGACTTCTCGATAACTTCCCTCACCTGGTCGTCTGGTTGACTGTGGTCTAGCACATGCTTCTGCAGGGCAAACGTGGCACAACAGGGGCTACATGTAGTACCGAAAGGAAGCACCTGCCACTGGTAAACATCTGGTGCTTGCTCTAATGCCATGTCTCTCCACAGAAACCGAAGTAATGATTTGTCTTCAGGGAGCAGCCTCACCTGATGAAACATCCCTCGGATGTCGCTACTTATGGCTATAGAGCGTTCCCTGAAGCGAAGTAACACGGCTAACAGGGTAGAACTCAAAGTGGGACCTGGAAGGAGCAACTCGTTCAAATTTTGACCCTGGTACTGAAATGAGCAGTTGTAAACAACACGATTTTTGCTGTTATGCTGGACCATGTGGTGGGGGATGTACCATGATTCTTGTTTACCATCTACTTCACATGGTCGCAGTTTCTCTACATAGCCAGCATTCTTAAGCCTTTCAACTTCGGTTCTGTAAGCCAGGGCTTGTTCAGGGTACTTTATCAGCTTCCTCTCAATGTTCCTTAGCTGCGGTAGTACAGCTTCTTTAGGCATATGCAAAGTTGGCATGTTTTGGACTCGAAGGAGCGGTGTAGCATACCGCATGACCCCATCCACATCAACTCTCACTGTTCTCTCTTGAAGGAGCTTGATGGCCTCCTGATCAAGCTTTGATCGCATCACTAATTTCTCACTTTGATAAGGGATTACGTCCATCTGCCATAGCTTTTCTACTTGAGAGAACAGCTCAGAATTGGGTGAGATAGCAGTAAAGAGGCACTGATGAGAGTTGAGCCCACGTTTGACTTCGTGTGTAGGGCCTTGAAGTGTCCAGCCTAACTGAGTTCTGACGGCAGCAGGTCCACCTGGTGGGCCTAGTAGGACAGGCTCGATGGGGGTGACTAGATGTGGGCAGTCTGAGCCAATTAGCAGTACTGGCTGTACTCTGTCTAGTTGCTGCAGCGGCAATCCCGCTAAATGTCGGTACCTCTTTTGAAGAGCTGCTACAGGGTAAGTTTGCTCAGCAAGACCAAGCCTTTCGGCAGTGAAAGCACCTTGAATAGGGAATTTCTTGTGTCGATTCGTAACTGGAGACACAGTGAATGAGACTGCCGCCCCATGAAGAACCTGTTGGTCTTGCCTCACTGTTCGTAATATAAGGTCCTCAGGCTGTCCCTTGAGATCTAACTGCTGTGCTGCTGGGTGGAGCAGTATGGTCCTCTCAGACCCATCGTCTAACACAGCATACGCTTCAATCGATTTGTCACCATTGGTGATAACAACTTTGCTCACCTTGAGGAGAACCTTGCGGCTGTAGATCGGGCGATCTACATACAGGATGTCGTTGGTGGTGTTAACCAAGCAGGAACTTTCTTTTGTGTCTTTCTCCGTTGTATCCTCCACAGACCATTCGTTCACATCATGCAGTATGAATAGATGCTTCCTATTGCATGTCTTACAGGGGGTTTTCAAGTTGCATTTCGAGGCATGATGACTACGTCCGCAGCACCAGCACCGATTGTTCTTACGAATCCAGCTTTCCTTTTGCTCCTTGGATAGCTCTTTGAAATTGGAACACCCATTCAGGAAGTGATTGACACTGTCACAGTAGGGGCAATATGCTTGTGACCTTCCCTTAAATCTGGCAAATTTAGAGGTTCCCTCTGGGGCAGGTGCTCGAGTTTCATTCCTACTCATATGTTTCTCTGTGCTTAGCAGTATAGAGGTTGGTTTCCTAGTAGATCTTGAGTCATGCTCGAAGGAGCGGCGCTCTCTTTTCTTACTGCTGAATTCTAGTGGGAGACTTGTCATCCTGGAGCCCTCATCTTGAACTTGGAGCTCATACTCCAACCAGTTAGAGAAATCAATGAGAGTAGGTATGGTTACTCGTAATGGGTGTATGTATCTCTTGAAACTTGTTCTCAGTTCGTGAGGGAGTTTGCATTGAAGCCTTGACACATGCGACCCACAGTCTAATTCAACCGTCCCCTCAGGCCCCAGTTGCTCTAACATGCTCACCAGTGAACGCACACGGAGTGCAAACAGCTTAAAAGCCTTAACGTCTCCAGTTCTGATGTTAGGGCCGTCCATGACTTGAGCGATGTTCTGTAAAACCAGCTTGTGCGGCTGCCCATACATCTTGATAAGGGCTTGCAAAGTATCTGTATATGGGTGTGCTGAGTTGCCATAAGAATCCGCCACTAGCAGCGCTTCCTCTAACTGCAAATGATCTGTGAGGATCTGATATTTGAACCGTTCGGTGGCGTCAACAGGGAGGAGGTTCTCTAATGCCATGCGCAACCTTGAAAACTCTCTGGGATCCGATGTCGTCAATGTGGGTATAGAAGGCTTGGGTCCCCTGTAGATCTTCTCTTTGAAACATGGCGCTGCAGTTTGTTGTATATGTTCAGATCGCTGTGTAGGATATGACTCACTGACACCCATGTAGGGATGATGGTTGTCTCTAGAAGCCCTTTCATCATAGTGGATGGGTTCAGCATACTGGTTTGGATGAGCATATGAATGCGTATCGCGACTCTGAGTAGGTGTTCGATAGATTGATGTTGCTTGAGGCTGATTAACTTGTACAGGTGAAATAGTGCAGTCCATCACCTGCTCAGTTATCTGTCTGATCTGTGCAGAAGGATATTCATTGTAGTCTCTGACGTGCGTGGTGTGGACTGGCTGGCCGTGGCTCTTTTCTGGCACGTGGAAACGGGGAGCTGGCGATGGGGGCACTGGTTTGCATGAGGTGGCCACGTTTGTGGCTAGCTGCTGAATCTCACGTTTCATGATGGCGTTCTCTGCTTTCAGTCCCTGTAACGCAGATAAAATCTCTGGCAGGTGTTGAACGCAGCTACGAAGCTCATCATTTTCTCTTTGCATCTCCTTCCATCTAGGCGGTCTGTTTTGTAGCTCTTCATTATCTCTGTGTGAGTCTCCCAGTGTATCTTGCCATTCATCTTGTATCACCAAGTCACTGAATTGTGAATGTTGACTTATAGGGGTAGAGACACGAGACTCGCGTTCGGCAGACAGTGACGCAAGTTCAGCATCATCTTCATCAGAATATGCAGGTTGCAGGGATCTTCTTTCAGGTCCAGGTCTTTGTACTTGAAAGTCTGCCAAGTATGCTGGTGGCTTTAAATGTCGTCTGGGGCGGACAACAGGAGGCTCTGGACGGAATGCCATTCTTCTGCAGTAATTCGAGATCCGGCTCGAAGGACCATTTCTAATTGAGATTTAAGTTTGCGCTAATTCGGGTTGTTTCGAACCCCTGCAGACAGTCGGTCAGAACTGTGTAATGACATCAATGGTAATGAATTCACTCTGCAGACTCCAAATCTCTTTGAATGATTTACTGATGATAATTTCAAAAGTAACAGGTGTGGTTTCTGGAACAAAATACAGATATAAACTTAAATGAGTGATTACATTAATTTACTTTAACATTTAGAAGTGATAGGCAATACTCTTTACAAATATGAATAACCATATATGTGAGCGGTTAATGCCAGTACTAGGAAAACAATAGACAGTTATACTATGTAAGGCCACAAGATGGCGCCATTGGCACATTTATAGTGACTGAACACATTCAAACCAATGATAGCATGTAATCATAAATCACTAATAATCTAACACATTGTCATATTCTACTGTAAATAGCAGGTATTACTTGCAGTAGCTATTATGATAATAGAGCAAAGAATAACAGGATGGCAGCAGTATTTAAATAATGCAGATAACACAATTTCCTATGACGCGATGGCGCTAGATACATCCGAATCGCGGCAAGAACGATCAGCATAATTCTGAGGAAAAAAACTAACAAAATACACTTACTTTCTATTCACGCACACAATATTACATCAGTAATATTCAGATACTGCCAACAAACGTGCGATAAAGTGGAGTCATCTCAAAACGATCGCGTTCATTGTCTCTGCTCGTTGCACCTGCTTTTCTCCTTACCACGAGACCAGTGATGACGTTGAAGAGTGCGATTGGTCAACTAACAGAGGAGCCTTTTGAACAGATGTATTTCCTTCCTTTTTGGGGGGGGGGGGGGGGGGGGGGATGGGGATACCTCCCTGAAATGACTTTTTGCAGGTTGGGATGTCTGCAGTTGTCTCTTAATCAAATGACCCCGACGGCAACATGGATGGAAGATTACAGGGGCGGTAATATTATGAGATCCCTTTGCCATGTCACCAAGGGAGGGAAATCAGACTCACTCGTTTTCTCAGACGCTCAACAAAATAAAGTAACCCTTTTCACGTTTCTTTGGTTGGTATATGCACTGGGACCTGGTTATAGCACTTAAACTCTGAAAAGATCTTATTTATATGTTGTTGCCCTTGAATTATGCATGTCGACAATATGGATATGGAACACACCGTTTTGCATGGCTCGTTGGTCTAGGGGTATGATTCTCGCTTAGGGTGCGAGAGGTCCCGGGTTCAAATCCCGGACGAGCCCAAATTGTGTTTTGCTTCTTCTCGTTCTTTAAAAACTGGTTGATTAATTAACACATAAATGTTTTACAACCATACTCATTTATTGAAATTAACCGCCTGTATCCCACCGAAGCAGTAGTATGATTATGCTGACAAAATACGTGGGGACAAAAGCAGCTTAATCGTGACCCCGACGTGATTTGAACACGCAACCTTCTGATCTGGAGTCAGACGCGCTACCGTTGCGCCACGAGGTCTAATGATCGCAGCAATCAAAATAAGTGAAATATGTCAATACCTTAAAATGTCAAATGAACCATTTACATATTAATCCAAAATGCAAATGTATGTGATCCAGCTCGGATGCATTTGAACAAAGGAGTATTAAATCACAATGATTTCCGAATATGTATTAACTCGCTCATAATGTTCTCATACGAAAATACTCTACCGCACAACATTGTATAGAACCGTGTTCCACGCAATGTTAAAATACCTAAGACTTATTAACAGCAATTTTGTATGGCTCGTTGGTCTAGGGGTATGATTCTCGCTTTGATTCCCGGACGAGCCCAATATTACTTTGTTTTTCAAATGAAAATGTGCTGGAGATTGAGACAAACGGAGCCCACGGCAAAATACTTCCTCAAAACCACAGTAACGTTATATCGAACAAGGCAGAGCAGCATGCGCGAGTCTGGTTGAATAGAGTCTAACTTTAGCACTCACTATTCTAATTCTATTCTAAAAAAGGGAATCTAATTAACTTTCTTATGTTTTTGTATTCTGTATTGTTTTCTTTAATTATACAATTAACAAAAGAAAAAAAGACCTCTAACATTAGCTTGCTCTATTATTTTTCTATTCTGTTTTCTTTCTTCATTATATTATTTAAAAGGCCTTGCTACGTGTACTGTGTTTAAGATAACTCAAGACTTGTTATGGCACTTGCGTATCATTGCTCTTTCGTTGATTTTGATTGCTTCCATTGTTCTCATTTGTAAATCGCTTTAAATAAACGCATCAGATAAATGACTAAATGTAATGAATAGTGAAGGCTGAAGCTCTATAACTATTTGCCGGTATCGAACAACAACAATAGGATAACTACAGTGGCCCAGTAGTGCACAACACAACGATATTAAAAAAGCAAACATAAGCTCACAACACAACGACATTAAGCCACAACACAAATACATTAAGCCACAACACAACGAAATTAAGCCACAACACAACGGAAGTGCTCCCGACCACTAGGGGGCAGTGTTGAAAGTTAAACACCGATATTTCATCGAGACGTATGTGTAACTTAATATGTGTAATCGATTTTTAAATGAAAAACGTGTTTTTATTAAATGTTTTGATATCCTGATAATCTTAATGTATCGATTCATGAATCAAGCAAAAAATAAATTGATAATATTTTCATTTTGGACCGTTTAGCTCTGCTCTTGTACACAATGTTTTTCCTCAGGGGGGCTTATTTAAATCCGGTGCTGTGCGGGGAAACCATTGCTCTTTCCGTAGAGCTTTCAAATTGACAAGAGGAGAAGATTTTTCATCTTACAAGAACTTCCCCTGATGACTTCAAAATGAATTTCATCGCGCGGAGAAGGGCATTAAACGTTACATCAACAACTTTAGGGTGAGTATTGTTCTATCGTCTTCTAGCTAATAAGGCTGGATAACGCTACTGCACTTGATCAGCTCAAAAATAGCAGGGCTAAGTTAGTTTAGCTTTAAACTCCGTCCGCCTCATCTTTTTATAACTCGTAAGAGATAGTAGAACTCCCGGTAAGACTCCCGGTAATCCACGTTGATTTGCATCGGTGGTTCTGATAGGTGTTTGCTGTGATAGAAACTTCTTCACTTGATATAAAGTATTTTAAATACTGTTGCCATTTTTAGATTGCCATGTATCGTAATAAATCTCAAAGGACCGTTCACACCAAACTATAAAGAAACCGATAAAGATATTGAGTTTTAAAAATCGTTCTCACTATTTAAAAAAAAGAGTCCACACCACAGCTATAATGATAAAGACATAGAGAAACAATATCATTGGAATCACTTTAAGAACTATTTTTTTCCAGCTGATGAACGATTAAAAACATTGACAGCCAATCAGAATCCTGCTATAACGAGCTCGAGAATGTAAAGCAGCGGACGAGCGTGTGCGCGCTTAGAATAAACAGATTATATCGTTCGCTTCTGTGGACTCTATCGTTATCTTAATAGTTATCATTCATTGTGTGAACGGGGCTTTAGTCTGACAGTTATTGTTATATTTTCAAATTATATTATCTGTAACCTGAAGCTTGAATTAATTGTTCACATTTATATAGCAGTTTTCCAGGGATCCCCAACACAAGCATGATAAAGCTATTCAGTAAAAAGCAAAAAAGATCAGAAATGGTTAAGAGGGATAGGGACATCCTTTGAAATATTACTGATCTATTTACAGTCTATTGGCATGTTTGTAACATTATATAAAATATTAATTATTTGTCATAATTTATTTTAAATTTAGAGTAATAATGTAACAATGTAATAATTTAAAATGCAACGGAAAGTAATTCAAAATGTATCTGAAATCAATTAAATATGTAAACCAATGTTATTATCTTCACAGATTGTTTTAACGGACTCCCATCCATACTGTTGCAGCACTGTAGCAGACAGCACACAATTCAGAACTGAGAATCAGTGCAGTTCCCCGTACAGAGCTGCACTGAAGGGAGCAGAGCTGGCACAAACCTAGAACAATGGTAAGTAAGAGAATTATCAAATTATCTAATGTATGACATAACTAATAAACTTTGATTAATAATATTAACAAAGTTAATATAACTATCCGGCAGCCATATCACCCTGGAGCCCAAGACCGGTTTCCCACTGAAGCTAAGCAGGGCTGAGCCTGGTCAGTACCTGGATGGGAGACCTCCTGAGAAAACTAGGTTGCTGCTGGAAGAGGTGCTAGTGAGGCCAGTAGGGGGTGCTCACCCTGTGGTCTGTGTGGGTCCTAGCGCCCCAGTGTAGTGATGGGGACACTATACTGTCAACAAGCACCGTCCTTCGGATGAGACGATAAACTGAGGTCCTGACTCTCTGTGGTCATTAAAAATCCCAGGATGTCTTTCGAAAAGAGTAGAGGTGTGACCTTGGCATCCTGGCTATATTCGCCCATTGGCCTCTGACCATCATGGCCTCCTAACAATCCCCATATCTGCTGATTGGCTTCATCACTCTGTCTCCTCTCCACCAGTAAGCTGGTGTGTGGTGGGCGTTCTGGCGCACTATGGCTGCCGTCGCATCATCCAGGTGGATGCTGCACACTGGTGGTGGATGAGGAGATACCCCCAGACTATGTAAAGCGCTTTGAGTGCCTAGAAAAGCGCTATATAAATGTAATGAATTATTATTATTAACACGCCCCATTGGTATGCCTAGAGAGTCAAGCCAGGTCCTGTCAGTGGGAAGGTGGTCCTGTTTTCATGAGAGGAAACTCACTGAGTGGTTAAGTTAGGAGGAAAGTGTCTAATATTGATACATCATCTTTTCATATCTTGCTTTTATTCATAATGTATAACATGCCTATTTGATTAGCCCTAACAGGAAAAAGACAAAAACACAATCATAATGATTATGGCTCTATTCATTATGCATGCAACTTGTAATGATGGTGGAAATTTTTTTTTTTCTTAATGGTCAATTTACACTATACCTTTGTTTTTCATCTCAGGAGAATGTTTACAGTGATGTCACCAGTGATCTGCCTGACCTAGCAGTCCTCCAAGTGGCAGAAGTGTTATAAATATAGTAGTGTTATAAAAAATATAGTAGCACACCATTACACTGTCATAGTTATTAGTATTTGTATTTTACATAACTATTAAAACTGTATCAAAGTTTAAAAAATTTAAGTGTGGATATTTACATGTTTACACTACACTGGTGAGCAAGAAAACATATTAAAGTTACATATATTTGCACTTACATAATATTTAATTTACATTTTATATTGTAGTCTGTACAAATAAAACCAAATGAATCCATCCCAAGTTTTTTTTTGTAAGGTCAGATCTCTCTGTGGAAGATCGACTGAAAGGTGGACCATGAAGAGGGGGAACTCATCGAAGGGCTGCAGAGACTGACACTGTCAAAATAAATGTTAAATAATTATGATACATGCATGTAACGTGTGCATCAAAAAGTGAAAATAAATATAACATTTTCTTTCTCTGTCACAAACAATACAATATCAATATTTACCATTGCATTGCTTGTTATTCCAACTTCTCTCCTCGCTGTAGCTGTCCTTGCTCTGGTCACATGAACCATGTGGAATGCAGGTTCAATAACTCTCCAAAAGGCCATTAAATGGATCTTCTTCTCAAATCTAGATTGGATGAGACATGTTTTCAGAAAATACACACCAAACAATGTAAAAAGTTTGTTTGCCTACACTGAACCTGAAGGATACTTAAAAATGTATTATGTATTGACATACAAGTGGAAAAAAGGTAGGTCTGTAAAAAGATTTTAGCTGGGGTTTTAGCTTATTCTCCCTCGTGTCATTCTAAACTGTTCTGAATTTATTCTGTGGGGTCTATCTAGATAGCTGACTGACGGTAACATTATTTACAACATTTCTGTATGCCAATGAACAAAGCAAGCCATATGAGTTTACAGCGACATAATATTGAGTATATGATGACAGCTTTATTTTTTTATTTTTGGGTTAATCATCTATTAACACGTATTGTCTTGATCCACGGAAGAGGTTTTTAAACAAACAGGCAACCACAGTGACAAAAAATAAATAATGACAATTAAAAAATTCACAATAGGCCTACATTGTGCTCGTTAATATAGTAATAAAGGTTTAGATCTTACCTAGTGTAGATTCGCATGCTGTTGTCATTCTTGAAGAGGCGCCTGCAGACTTAATTATCAGAAGTGATGTTGAAATCCTTACATCTAACATTACTAATTTGAATCCACTTATTTAGAGTTAGAGTTATTTAGACTGATGAATACAATAGAAAATGTTAGTAACCCAGCCATAAATGCCTTTAATAATTTTCTAGATTTAAATTGAGGCAGTACTATGTCTCTCCAGCAGATGTGAGTTGTAAATCAAATCTCAAATGTGATGTAGACGAATTAATTTTTAATGCACTTACACATCTGTGATTTTTTCCCCCGCCAGATGTCAGTAGAGCCACTATCCTGAACTATTTCTTAGCACAATGCTTATTTATTAGAAAGCTTAAATGTTTTTGTTGTTGTTGTTTTTATTTTTATTTTCAGAATATTCCGATACATATAGTAACTATACTAAAGCTTTTGAAATAAATTAACCATCACAAAGTGCCTGGTCACAGAGACCCTTTTCATCATTCATAGAATTCCTGATGAATAAAGTCAAGTTTTAACCAACATTTTTTCACCTCACTGAATATCAATACGTCACATTAGAGATATTTAAAAAAAAAAGTTATATCAAAACTTAAATTGAGCATAAATGAACAGATATCTTACAAAAAGCGGGTATTTGTCATTTATTAGACGAGTTGAGACGGGGATGACAAGCTCTCAACATTCAAGATTTATTTTCATTAACAATAAATTATCTTTTTACAAAATGAAATGGAACAATTATTTGGCAACAACTCTGTACACGAGAGGTTTTCATATGAACATGCACACAAATATAAAAACACCTACTCCAGACGAGCAGCAAGACTCGTCTCTCATGAAGATTACATTCTCTCTTTGGAAAGATTGTTAAACCACATCTAACCATTTGCAACATAATACAGTGACAAAAGCATCTATTTCTAGATAAATAGATGTTTTTGACCTAGCTAGCTATGACATGTAAGCAACAACAAAATTTACTGCTAATGTTACAACTTTTCTAATTTTAAATAATTTTGAAAAGGTCCAGTTCACACATGATCTCTTTATAGTAATTTACCAGTAAAGACTTTAAGTGTGTGAAATGGGCGATTGATAATATTTAAATATGTATCCAAATGTAATAAAATAGAATTTGTGAGTGATGAAAAATTCTTAGCAATTAGGGATTAAACAAACCTGTTTATGTATATTTTATATAGGGCTATACATGCATCTATAGTGGTTACACAGTGGTATTAAATATGATTTATGGTGCATGATCTTAAGAGACAATTTACAAATAATGCATTCAGATTTGTTAAACTCACAATGCGCTGAATCTCCACACATTAATGTCCTTACTATTACAACCAATGTGTCAAGAAACTGCAATCTTAATATAAATGATATATAATTTTAATAATGTATTAATGTTGATATTCAAGATTTGAGTGTTTACAAAATCAGTCTGTTAGTTTGTATGTAATCTTAAACGATCTTGGGATTTCGTCTGGGCATCAAAATGACTAGAAATAGCCCTGAATAAGCCACATCACTGAGCATTTTTACTTTGAGTATAAGTTACCATGTTGCATCTGGTTAGGACACAGTTGTTGGACTGGTTTAACAACATTACTCTCTTGTGTGTAGTGTTTTGTGTAGGAAAACATTGTTTAATGCTCATGCAGCACGTGCAAAAAAACGCCTCAGTGTCCTTCATCTGAAGTTTTTACCTTCATGTTCCCAAAAAAGAAAAAAAAATGCATTAAAAATGCCAGATCTGTACATTAGATCAACTTTGTTCTTTATCTCGCTCTTATTTTCGTTTTGTTCTTCAAGTGGATGGGAGGAGAATGAGCTCCCCTGGGTACAGTACATCCTCATTGTCCTCCGAGGTTAGTCTAAAAACACAAACCTGTATTGTCAGTAAGGTGTGACCATGCACGCTAATACATTCCTTTTCCAGAGAAGCATTACGACTTTACAAAAGTCCTGACGTAGCATTTGTTTTCCTTCCTCATATCTGCCAGCTTCAGACAAATGCATGGTCCTTGTTTGTGACTGCGGAAGTTGAAATCCTTCTTGCTAACATTTAGTTAGGCTTTTATGGAAGCAGCGATTCAAACACACAAGTGCTTATAATGCAAGAGCTGTTCCATGACCCTGTCGAGTCCTCAGTGTGACGCCGGACGTGTCAATAAAACACCATTCAATAAAACACTGGAGTCAGGAATTAGGAGAATGAATGGTTGTGGTGGTTATGCGATGCTCTTTCTTGTTCTTAATCTACAGGTCGGACCAGGTGGGAGTATACTGGGGACTTTTGGCAGGGCGGCGTCCTCTGGCGGTGGCTCTGGCCCCCTGCACTCCTTCCTGTGCCTGCTGGATCCTCTGACACTCTTTAAGGTTCTGAGTCCGAACTTCTGCGCTCATGATCTTCTCCACCACGCGGCTGGGGAACCAACCTCGCTCGCCGTCATGCAACCTTTCACCCAACATCCAGCCTGAGGCCGAGCAATGAATATGATATGAAAGTTCAGACAGAAGAAAAACAGGAAGGACATGTCACAAAAATAGTAAAACAGAACAGATGAAAGGAATCAAGAACACGAGAGACACAAGTTCATGCAAATGTTAACAGATGATGCAGAAATGAAAAGCCTGATAAAGCTGCATGGCTTACCGCAAGTCTTTTATTTAATGTAAACACTGACTTATTTTTAAGGACGTCTAATGTTTGTTGATGTGTTTGTGATCTCTTACCATCATCAGTGCACTCCAGAATGTGCAGCACATCAGCCATTTCTACAGAGAGCTCATCAGGTTCCTGGGAGGAGTACGACTGGATGCACTGAACCTGTGCAGAATCTGACAAGCACCAGAAAAACAATAAATCATACTGCACAAGGAAACATACCAATTCAACTAATGAAAATAAAATACAATTTGACGTTACATTATTTATTTAATAATGTTAGAAATAAAATTATATTATATTATTAGAAAATAAAAATTTAATATTTTATTATTTTTTTTAAAAGGTATTTGTGATATTAAAATTTTCTAAAATTATAATATTATTTTTATTTATAATATTAAAATCACATATATATATATATATATATATATATATATATATTTGTAATAAATATAATTATTATATTTACTATTAGATAAATCTCTATTGTTATAAATAAAATTAACATTATATGCTATATTATTTACTGCATACTATTAGAAAAAATATATATTTAAATGGTTTATGATTATATTATTGATTTTATTTTAAATATTTAAATAAAATATTAAAATAGCTATTTATGTCACTTATTTTTAAGGATAGGGGGAAATAGGACAGTAAAAGATGAAAACTAGAGAAGGAACAGGACTGAGAAATGCGATTTTGGATCAATTACAGAGCTAACTAGTATGATGACAGAAATAGAAACTGCCTAATTATGACAGACAGAGCTGGGATTTATCTTGTGTGATTCAGACACCAGATGTACCCTATTTTTACATTTAGCAGCTTGAGCTTTTATCCAAACCAATGTGCATTCAAGCTACAGCTTTATGTTTCTTTAGAATCAAATGCATGCCATAGCGCTGTGGTGCACAGGGTGATGTATGTGATGTACCTGGTTGGCTAGTGCTGGTCGAGAGGAATCTCGTACGTCGGTTTGGAGTCAAAGCATATATCCAGCGCAGTTTATCACTTCTGTAAACATTCAGAGCACCATAAGTGCACAAAATAAATATATATATACTGTAATCTCTGTGATACTGATTTAGGACTGCATTCTCACATGGTTTCTGTCTTGAGCATGTAGCTGACTTCTCTGTCCTCCTGGTTCTCCAGCAGTTTCAGCACAAACACACAGGCCAGCATCTGACCCTGATCCTCCAGGTCTTCAGTCCTCAGCATGGAGCGACTGCAGGAGTCCAGAACCTGGTACTTCTCTCCACTGAAACACACACACAAAAACACATATTCAATCAAATATTCAGCAAAAACAAACATAATAACTAAAAAAAACATGCTCATTGGAGTGTTAGACTAATATCAGTCAGGTACATTATTATGACAATATTAAGCCATTTTGAGCAATTTGAGCATTCATATTTCATCAGTCAATATCAGCAAACCATTATCTTTTTTTCTTTTTTTGTCATTTTTAAATACTTTTTTTTATAACACAAACCATATTAGCATCCACATCAACAGAAAAAATAAATCTGCTCAACATAAGCTAAAATAAAAGGCACTAATTTAACTTATGACAGATTTAAACAACGCAAAATAAAATATAATTAAACATTATATTTTTATAACACTTAATTAAAATTGTATATTGTATTATTTTTTATATAATTTATTGTTATAAACAATGTAATTGTATTATTATTATTAGACTAACTTAATATTATAAATAAAATATTATATATATATATATATTATGCATACATAATTATAATAAGTTTATCTATTTTAAATATAATTAAATATGTTCACATGATTTATTGCTTAATGTAATAATATTATAAATAAAATTATATAATTATATTTTTTTATTTTACAGTATTATTGTCGACATGAATGGATGATATTGTTCTTTTTATTATAAGCTCATGTTGCTGATTTGTGAGGATTCTGATTGGCTGTCAATGTTTACATCGTTCTTTAGCTGAAAAAAAACTGTATCATTCCACTTTGTCATTTTAGAACGATTTTTAAAATGTTATCTCTATTGTTATAACAATAAAGACATCCAAACGTTTAATTTCATTTTCACAGTTCTGTGTATTAATCTAATTTGCTGTCCGTAAATTGTATTGTATGTCAATCAAAATGTCTCTTGATTTCCACATTGGCATTGACCAACTGATGACATCACGTGAAGTGATGATGTCACAGACCTGGAGGTGCGTTTGGTGATGAGCAGCAGGTTATTGAACAGGAACAGGTAGATGGGGTGGTAGAGTTTGCGGCTGCGCATGGTCCTGGTGCTCTTGGGTCCGGACATCTGCTGCACCTCTCCCTTCTTCAGGAGCCAGCGAGAGTGAGAAATCACCGGCACCGACTGCAAACAAGAGAACACGACTGCACTTAATGGGCCTATAAAGATGTAAGGGTTTCACTCTGAGACATGAGTAAAGACTGCTTACTAACAATTAAAGGGATAATTCACACTAAAATTAATTTCATTTTCTCAACATCATATCATTGCAATCTCAAACAACTATTTTACGTGAAACAAAAAAAAAGGAGATATGTTCACATTGCTATTTATCACATTGATATTTTTATAGCATGAAAATGCATGGCAATTATTTTCAAATGCATCATAATTGAAAGAGATACATCAAGTCAAAAAAATGCATTGGTGTATATGTCACATTTTATTATTACATTTTGAAATAATGCTAAATACTGATACAGTAAATGAAACTAAACATTTATTAACATTAGAAACACTTCACTGAAATAATTTGGTATAGGATTTTTCACTCAAAATTGCTAGAAAATTTCACAAATAATTACAAAAAGCAGGCAAAAGCACGCACATCAATCTCAACTGGGTGCTCGACCAAGAAACGGGCAGAAAAAAATATTTAAATGTAAAGTCGGCAAAACCAAAGCTCCAAAAGTATCAAAAAATGTATTATTTAAAAAACGATCACATAGCGTATGTGACGTTTCGAGCACACAGGCTCTTCATCAGACAAATTAACAACACTGATGTACCAATCTTTATGGTCCTACCTCCAAGTGATCAAAGGTCACATGACCGTACAATATTAAAAAGAAACAAATATTACAAAGAAACAACAAGTAACGTTGAATTAAATGTGAAATTTTGAAGTTGAAAGACTGAAAATGTATTTTCTTGTAAAACATACTTTTTAAACATTTTTATTATTATTAATTTTTGCATTTTGCATTTGCATAATTTTTGCATTCAAGTGCATTCAGGGTTATGGCACAACATCTTTAATCTTGTAGTACCTTCGACTTGAATTCAAGTGTTTTCTCGATGCTGATCAGCTCTTCAGTGCGACTCATCTTCCTCACTCCTTCATTACACTCCTTCACAATCTGAGAGAGACAAACACACACACACACACATCTGCATTAATATCACCACATGTGGGGATTTCCCATTCACTTCTATTTTCATAAAAACTAATTATAAGTACTCTACACTAACCCACATATTCACCCTAACCTTCAAATACAACTTATTGTATTTTTAGATACAAATTAGATCATTATTAAACTCATTTTTAAAACTCATTTCCTTGTGGAAACATCTCCCACTCATCAGGTTTTTTGATCTCATCACAATTAGAAAAACATACTCCCACACACAAGAACAAGTCTGACTTAATAATACTTTTAAGTTTCAATCTAACTTGGAGTATAACAAATCTTTAAAAGTGAGCAAACTGCAGGTGACCTCTGGGACATAAACATAATCAGTTTTTATTGAGAGCCACTGTCTTGATTGTGTTAATAATATACCAGAATCATAAGTTTGATAAGAAAAAAATGTTGCCTCTTCATCGAATTCATAAAATAGAAAGTGTTGTGAATTCATGTAAAAAAAAAAACCCACCAAAATGGCAGCAAACTTGACAGTTAAAGGTAGTCTGTACACATGATGTCTTTCTATTTAGTGTACGCTATTTGATCAACTAGTGGTAAATGATACACCTTTTGTTGTTAATTATTTTGCTGAAATATATAGAGGTGAATTAATGTAGCGATTATGTATTTTCTGTAAACAAACCACAACAAAGCACCACATGGATTCATTTTTCCATTATGATTGTTGCCACAACAACAAATAATTTGAGTCAGAAAACCTGAATAGCCACGATTAGCCACGAAAACCACGATTACGTTAATTACAAAATGACGTAAATGCAGCTATAATCACTTTAAAATGTTTAAAGAGAATAATTAAGAACAAAAGCAGGATTCTACCTCACAGCTGTTAAAGCCAGTGACTAAAGGAGTGGCGCGGTAACCTTGGTACCACGATCAACAGGGTGAGACGTGCTTGACAGGTGAAAGTCCAGAGACAATGAGACACTGATAATAGCTCATTACCACACCCTGGAATCAACACACACACACACACACACACACACACACACACTTACCCTTTCCAACTCTTGATGAGCTAAAATTGCGGTCTTTTCTCTTTCGGAATTCTCCTCCACCTTCTTCAGAATATTCTGGAACAAAAAGTAGCAGTTTCGATAAATAGAAAGATAGACTTAAGCTACAGAGATAATTCTAAGAAATTTGATTGGCTGACTCATTACCTACAAAAGTTAGTCGAGACTTCTAATTGGCTGACGCTTTACCTGAACAAGTAGTTTGAGTCGTGTGATTCGCTGGAAGGGGAGGATGAGGAAGGAGGTAAACGAGAGGCCCTTCACTTTCGGCTGATTCTCCAACATGGACATGTTTTCTCGAAAAAGTGAATTTTCTTGCCTGAAAAACACATACAGACATTTATGTATTAATGTGTTAATGCAAATATAGCCTGTAATTGTAAAACAAGGAGGCAGCAATCGGCAAGTTACACAAAAAGTAGATAATTAAACTCTACTCTTTACTAACATAGTTTTTACAGTTTTTCTCAGTCACTTTGGTACATTTCTCAGATCAGAAATGAAATTCTCAAAACTACCTGTTCAATTCTCACATCATTGTGTCACTTGTGCACATCAAAAAAGCAGTTTCTCATTTCTTTGAACAAGTTGCAAATGCTTTGGTACATCCATGCAAATGATTATGTACAATTCTCTGTTGTTTCCTACATTATCAGTTGCTAATGTCATGTTGCTCAAAGTGTATTATATATTTTTCTGTGCAACAGTCTAACCCTTTAAAACATCTAGTCTTTAGTTCATCATATAAGTCATTAAATGCAAAATGGCTAATCTAGTTGTCATAAACTGCCAAGCACACTTTTTTTTAACATTATTATTAGACTTTTTGTCAATTTGGCATGAATTGTGCAAGTGAATATTTACTAATGAAGAGAATGTAGATGATAAACACCTCTCCAATGATAAACCATTTCTCTGAAATAGCTCAAAGGTTCATCTCATGAATCTTCAGTTGGAAAGCTTACAGTAAGAGAGTACGCATTTATTAGGCAAGTAAAGTTACCTACATCCGAGCTGCAAACAAGCAGATTATAATACACAATGCTAAATTTACTTAAAATAAGTGACTCTTGAAAATGAATGAATCATTCTTTCCTGATTCATTGAAAATAACTGATTCAAAAGATTTCTGAATCAGGCACTTGTTTTGATCCTAAACAGCCAAATGACTGTACAAACATCTGTATTGCTGAAATAATCGTGTTAATCAATATTATTTAGTTGATTTGAACAAACTCTTTTTCTACTTGGATGCATTACTACTTTTACATAATGATTCAAATCATGTGGTTTGTTGTGGAAAGGTGTGCTCACTTTAACCTGGCAGACAACATAGTTTTATTTAGTTGCTGTCAGATGAAACTGCTTTGCATATTGCTGTTAGATTATAAAATGTCAAAATCATAAATGTTGGCATCCAGATTAGTCAAATTAAACTGCATTCAGTCCACAACCAAACGTAAAACCGCAACGAAGTTGGAAATGGTTATTGTTTATATAATAACCAAGTAACTCAACATAGATATTCATTCCGTGTATACACACTGCATTGTGAGATACATTATTCTGTGTAGTGTGCTTCTGATCTGTGCTTCTGATTACAGCATATTGACTCTGATTTTGCCAAAAGTACTGGGTCATTCTGTGCAAAACAGACATTTTGGATAGTGTGAATAGCATACTATATACTGCAGAGATAACATGACCAGCATTTTAGCATGAAATGCAGCATTTAACATAACATACATAGCCTGATATTTCACACAGATCTTTGACAAATATGTGCAGTGTAGCCTCGTTTCCAGCAGGTGGCCTATAAGTAAAGTGGCTTAGAATGAAGTTTAGCAATACACTTTGATTGCACAAGAGAAATGGAGTTTGGACAACAGCATTTGCTTTAAACTTCCTATTCTTCATTTTGCATATACTGCTTAAATATACAATAGGTTTAATTGTTATAAATCTAAATATAATTAGTATTTAGTAAGAAATTGCCTCTAGGACAACACAATGAACTGGAAATGAATTTAACATTTGGATGGAAGATGGAAGATGGTTTGTGGTTAGACAAGATGTGGTTAGAGTTAATCTTCATGAACCTGTGTGGGTAAAAAACAACAAAACATCAGTTTCTGGTGCACAACCTGTTGTTATGAACATAATGCCCACACACACAGAGACTGGTTTTAACCATAAACTGTATAAAAACAGGTTTTAACCCTAATCTTAAAAGGAACGGAAAGCGCTGAAACTCACAGAATGTCCCAAGAGCTTTGCACGGCTCGCAAACACACAAATGAAAGCACCTACACAATCCCTAACACAACACATCAGAAGCCAGCGAGGACTGAAGCCTCAGGCTAGAATCCAGGTATACGGCCTTTTTTATTTGCACAGGTAAGACATTTTCTTACAGTATTCGTCTGTAGTTCTTCTCCTGGTACGCCTGGTTGATGACGTAACTGACGAAGACTTGGAAGTGGTTAACAGCATGAGTGTGAACAATGTCGCACACATCTGAGATCAGGATGGACTCTTCAATCCTGTGTTCCAGATCCATGAGGAACCTGAGGAAAGTATGAGGTCATCACCGTTAGACAACAATATTATGGCTCTGTGACATTTTGTATACGCATGTACTTCAGTGGCAATGGGGAAAGTACATACTGTTTACATATTGTTAATGTTTGCATGTAAGTGTTAGCATCCAGATAATATATGCACATAAAACAAGCTGAACTGAAAAAGCTTGCATGGGCAATAACTTTGAAAATCCACTATCATTAGTTTACATCAGGCCAATTTTGTTTAATGCCACTAGTGATGCAGGGATTAAACATGTTTCTTTACAGAAACTTTAGCTTGAGTCATTAGCTTAGCTGTGCACCAACTAACAAATCAATCTTGTATTCCAATGATCGCTGTACAAGAGCAGGTTTGGAAAGGGCCGAGCTCTTCCTGACTCATGCACATGAATCATTGCATTAATAGGTGGATTTTTATGTTGTAAAGCTAGCTGACTGGAATCAAATTGCACCAACACTTTAATTTTAGCCTGTGGGCAATAATGAGTATCAGTGTGACTTGAAGGGAGTTTCACTTCTGAAATATGATTGCAGCAAGATTATGTGAAGTTTATTAATACTGACTGCTTTGTGAGATGAAACTAGTTATGGCTACATAGGAAATTAGAAGGCTATTTATTGGATTAGTAAAAGCAGATATCATAATATGTGACCACACGCAGAAAAAGCAACTATTTTTTATAAAATGTATTTTTAAAATAAATGTAAAATAAAAATAAATTACTAAACGAATTATTAACTAATAATAAATACTTTACTAGTTTTCAAAACAGATATATTCTAGAAAATCTTATAAATATATTTTTTATTTGAAACACATAAATTACTAAAATAATAACATTTATCAAAAATTATTAATATTTTCCCCCCAGATTTACCCTGATATATGTTTATCTTTTTATATATATATATATATATATATATATATATATATATATATATATAATGTGTTTTCAAAATATATATTTAGGACATATATTTTGAATTACATAATTAACTGATCACTGTTAATAATTGACTGATCATTATCTGATAATCTGATTAATCGCATAGGTTTCCCCACAAACACACCTCTCGCTTGCCTTCATGATGTCCTCAATGTTGGAGAACAGGAAGTGCATGTCCGACTGACTCAAGGTGTTGACAAGCAGAGGGTTTCGTAGAAAGTGGGTTTCCAGCAGCTCTAGGCTTTTGTAGTACGATGCCTCAGAGGTCACCAGTTCAAACATGGCCTACAGAAAGAGCCAGAGCCAATTCAATTATCAAAGTTTGTGGTCGATACAGTTTTTTTTAAATAAATTAATCATTTCATTCAGCAAGAATGCATTGAATTGATCAAAACTGTCAGTAAAAACGTTTGCAATGTTTCAAATAAATGCTGTTCTTCTGAACTTTAGTCATGACACAGTCCTAAGGAAATGCAACAAGGTTTCAACAAAATATAATAAGCAGCACAGCTGTTTTCAACTGATAATAATAAGAAATGTTTCTTGAGCATATTAGAATACTTTATGAAGGATCATGTGACACTGAAGAGTAATGATACTGAAAATGTGGCTTTGCATCACAGCAATTATATTTTAAAATACACTCAAACAGAACATATTGTATTTTTATACACTAGTCAATACGAAGCATGTGTCCCACCTCCTGCAGTATGATCTCCTTTGGCTCCAGTGTCTTCAGTAGTCCACTGTCCTTCACAGCCTCCAAGTTTTGCCAGAGGCTCAGTGACTGCATGCTGTTCCTCAGCTGTAGCTGTAAAGCAGGCGCAGCCGTGACCCCTGACCCCGCAGCCGGAAGCCCATCTCTCTGTCGACGCTGCTCGATCTCCTGCTGCTTAGAGGTGTCGCGGTACTCTTGATACAAGACATCTGCGCACAAACACATTATAGCACAGAATGATGATTTGGAACAATATTTTTCACACATTGAGATCTTTTATCACATGTGACAGTAAAGACATTAACAGCACACTGTAGTAAATACTGTGCATGTTTTATCATTCACATTTCTAAACAATCAATATGGCAGCATGAGCCTCTTACAAATTGACTGAGTTCAACTTGAGTTTGTGTCAAACTTGCAAAGCACAGCTGGTCCATGTGAAGTCACTTCAAGGCAAGTCAGTGTTGCCATGGATGCTATTTTCTATATAAAGATGCATACATATATAATGCAGTGGGGGTTTTTTGTATTATGGATATACTATCATAAAATGCATTCATATTTTAAATAATTTTTTATTTTATATAATCTGTTTTCTTTTTAATTTTAATTGAATTTTTAGTCAATTTTTATTAGTTTAGCATTTCTTTATTTTATTTACAATTTTTAAGTTTTAGTAGTCTTAATTTACTTCAACTTATTTTATTTCAGTTATGTGCCAAGAAAACATGAACCGAGTGAGATCTCGATCTGGAATTCACTTAGCAGTCTCTACCTGTCTGAGCATCTACATGATAACAGCATTTGTACACTGCATACAGGTATGTGTGTGTGTATGCGCGTGCGTGTGTGTGTGTGTGTGTGTGTGTGTGTGTGTGTGTGTGTCTCAAAAGTGTGACTTTCTTCATAGGAAAGCAGTTGCATAATGTCCTGTAGTCACATTCAACAAGACCTTCAGGTGGGTGTTCAGTACAGTCGTTTATATAACAGAGAAGAGAAGAGGAGAGAAGAGAAGAGAAGAGAAGAGAAGAGAAGAGAAGAGAAGAGAAGAGAAGAGAAGAGAAGAGAAGAGAAGAGAAGAGAAGAGAAGAGAAGAGAAGAGAAGAGAAGAGAAAAGAAGAGAAGAGAAGAGAAATTATAATAGATGAAAAGAGATCAGACAAGTGAGAAGAGATGCTGATAGACTTTGAGGAGAATGAATTAAAAAAAATAATGAGATAAATTATAAATAGGTATAGCTAAATTAATTAATTAACACATATTTAGAATATGTATTCCTGGTGTATTCTGAATAATATATATATATATATATATATATATATATATATATATATATATATATATATATATATATATATATATATTGCATTTTGTATAATTACATAAAATATATATTTAAAAATATATTTTGGAAATGCATTTCATTTTAAAATAAATGACTTAATATATGCAAAACAGATGTATTGAATATACTTTTTGTGTGTGTGTGTGTGTGTGTGTGTGTGTGCGCGTGTGTGTGTGTGTGCGTGTGTTTAACACACACAGTAACCAAGTGAGTATATATATATATTTTATATATATTTTTTTATATATTATAAATATTCAAATTTATATAAATTATTAAATATATAAAAAAAATACATACATTTGAACATATTATGAATATATAGTCTTCATTTCTCATGTTGTTGTTTTTTTGTGGAGTGGGGGGGGGGGGGTAAAATAAAATACAGAATGCAGCCACTCAAATGATGAGAAATCATGGTGATGACAAAATCAGAAGAGATGAGCAAAAAGTTTAGAAGAGCATACAAAGGAGAAACAGAAAAATAATTAAAATACTGAAAGAAGAAGCTACAAAAGAAAGAGGAGGAGAATAGGAAGGAAGTGGAAAATAAGTGAAGTGATGAAAACTTGGATGCAGATACAAGAGAGAAATAGAGAGATGATGAGAGAAACAGAGATTATATAAAATGATGTTGCGTTGGCGAAGAAAGCAGATAACTCTCTCTTGCTGTTTTTCCAGCATATATTTAAAAAGACATCACCCACACACTTCACCTGCCTTCATCCTACATCCACTAACACACAAATGCTTCTCACTCGAAACCCAGCACATACATGCTGTAAATTCAACTGCAAATACAGTTTCCTACACGGATCAACTTGAGGCAGATACATTAGCATGCATTGTTACAGCACATGAGTCTCCCTCTCTTCCTGCATGTGCATGTTTTCACTCACCAACTCTCTTCACAATGTTGAGATTGCGGCAGGGATTCACTACTGGCTTCTTCTGCGGACTGTCACCATTCCTCAGCCTGAAAGAGAAAAAAAAACTAATAATCAGTGACTAGC